>NW_027261005.1:172500-305000 GCF_045791955.1 Oncorhynchus clarkii lewisi
TCCTTGTCTTGGTGGGAAGTTGTCTTTGTTCGTGGCACATAGCCTTTAGCGGCACGGTTTGTTTGGTAGTGTTTATTGTTTTGTTTGGCGTAATTTCTAATAAAGAGAATAGGTACGCTCACCACGCTGCACCTTGGTCCTCTTCTTTCAACAACCGTGACATGAGGATCAAAAGTAAAATTTTAAATAATTTCATGTTCCTTATATTAAGCAAACCAGACGGCATGATATGCTTGTTTTTTAAAAATGTATTAACGAATAGCCAGGGGCACACTCCAACACTCAGACACCATTTACAAACAAAACATGTGTGTTTAGTGAGTCCGCCAGATCAGAGGCAGTAGAGAGGACCAGGGATGTTCTCTTAATAAGTGTGAGAATTGCATCATATTCATGTTCTGCTAAGCATTTAGAATGTAATGAGTACTTTTGGCTGTCAGGGAAAACACAGAGTAAAAAGTACATTTTATTTAGGAATATAGTAAAGTAAAAGTTATCAAAAATGTAAATAGTAAAATACAGATACCTTAAAAGTACTACTTTACACCACTGCCTTTTGGGTTCCATGTAGGACCCTTTCCACAGAGGGTTCCACATGGAACCTGAAATGAGTTCTTCCTGGAACCAAAAAGGATTCTCCCTGGAACCAAAAAGGATTCTCCAATGGGAAGAACCCCTTTGGAACCATTTTTTTCTGAGTGTGTTTTTGTGTTAATCTTTTTCTCTCCAAACATGGCTCCCAGCTGTGTGTCTACCTGAAGGAGGTCCCACAGTTGTGTGTTTGTGTGAGTCCGTGTGTGTGCATGTGTGTCCTTCCATCTGTGTGTGTGTGTCCGCCCATCCACGTGTGTCTGTGTGTGTATTCTCTAGACAACAGTGTGTTCTCTCTCTTCCCAGTTCCATGGTGAATACGTCTCTCGTGGAGCTTCCCCAACCCAGCCTCTGTCACCACACACCTAACCTCAGCTGGGTGTGAGTATCTATCTATTTATCTTCCCATCTGAGTATACATCTATCTATCTATACATCAAGTTGGCACCGATAGACATGGCCATTCAGCAACTTTCCAGTATTTTGTTTTTTTGTGTGTGTTATTTCTCACTTTATTAGCTCAGAACGTCCTTTGCATTATTACATACAGCTGGAAAGAACGTTTGAATATCAGAGCGGATTCTATCCATCTATCCATCCATCTGTCCATCCATCTGTCCATCTGTCCATCTATACATCTATATATCTATCAATCTATACATCTATCTATATATGTAACTCACCAGCGTTTCAACCAGACTTTTCTGAATGATATCCTTTGTTCGTACCCCCCAAGGCAATTCCACTGCTCCATGACGCCACCGGCAGAGAATAGGTGTTTGGAGTGGACTCTTAGTTCGACTCAGGAGGTGTTGAATACCACCCACCACTTCCGAGTATATTACTTGCTAATGTGTTCGATTACAGGCTCAAAATGGCCAGAAACAAAGAACTTTCTTCCGAAACTCGTCAGTCTATTCTTGTTTCTTTTGTACTGTGTTTCTGATCATTTTGATGTTATTTTCATGGACAAAAAGTGTGCTTTTCTATCAAAAACAAGGACATTTATAAGTGGCCCCAAACTTTTGAAAGGTAGTGTATGTTTCATGATTAACTACTGTAACTGTGGTAATGTACAGGAACTCAGGTCATTTTCCCTACCTGTGATACCTCACAATAAAATGCAGACCTCATTACCTCCCAAAAGAATTCTCTTCGGTAATTGTCACAGCCATGTATATTCCCCCTCAAGCCGATTCAGCAACAGCTCTCAAGGAATGAATCTGGACTTTGTGAAAACTGGGAACCACATATCCCGAGGCCGCATTTATTGTAGCTGGGGATTTTCACAAATCAAATCAAATCAAATGTATTTATATAGCCCTTCGTTCAACTGATCAGCTGATATCTCAAAGTGCTGTACAGAAACACAGCCTAAAACCCCAAACAGCAAGCAGTGCAGGTGTAGAAGCACGGTGGCTAGGAAAAACTCCCTAGAAAGGCCAAAACCTAGGAAGAAACCTAGAGAGGAACCAGGCTATGTGGGGTGGCCAGTCCTCTTCTGGCTGTGCCGGGTGTAGATTATAACAGAACATGGCCAAGATGTTCAAATGTTCATAAATGACCAGCATGGTCGAATAATGATAAGGCAGAACAGTTGAAACTGGAGCAGCAGCACGGTCAGGTGGACTGGGGATAGCAAGGAGTCATCATGTCAGGTAGTCCTGGGGCATGGTCCTAGGGCTCAGGTCTCCCGAGAGAGAGAAAGAAAGAGAGAATTAGAGAGAGCATATGTGGGATGGCCAGTCCTCTTCTGGCTGTGCCGGGCGGAGATTATAACAGAACATAGCCAAGATGTTCAAATGTTCATAAATGACCAGCATGGTCGAATAATAATAAGGCAGAACAGTTGAAACTGGAGCAGCAGCACGGCCAGGTGGACTGGGGACAGCAAGGAGTCATCATGTCAGGTAGTCCTGGGGCTCAGGTCCTAGGACTACCTGCAAACAAAGCAAATTTGAGGAAAACGTAACCGAAGTTCTATCAACACATCGCTTCCAGTACTTTAAAAAACTCTAGACCACTGCTACTCTCCCTTTCGAGATGGCTACAAAGCCCTCCCCCACCCTCCCATCGGCAAATCAGATCAGGTCTCCATCCTGATCCTCCCTTCCTATAGGCAGAAACTCAAACAGGAACTAGCCGTGGGAAGTACTGTTATACGTTGGTCTGACCAATCAGAACCCATGCTTCAAGATTGTTTTGATCACGCGGACTAGGATCTGTTCTGAGTTGCCTCTGAGAATAAAATTGACATTGACACAGTGACTGAGTTCATCAGGAAGTGTATGAGGGGACTTTGTTCAAACTTTGACGATTAAAACCTATTCCAAACCTAAAACCGTGGATAGATGGCAGCATTTTGTGCAAATCTGAAAGCACAAACCATCACATTTAACTACAGACCGAGAATATGGTCAAGCACAAACAGTCCAGCTATGCCCTCTGTAACAAACAGGCAAAACATCAATGCAAACACAAAGTGGAGTTGCAATTCAATTGCTCAGACACGAGACATGGCAGGGACTCTCTCTCGGATTATAAATGGAAAAGGAGATTATAACAGAACATGGCCAAGATGTTCAAATGTTCATAAATGACCAGCATGGTCAAATAATAATAATCACAGGCAGAACAGTTGAAAATGGAGCAGCAGCACAGCCAGGTGGACTGGAGACAGCAAGGAGTCATCATGCCCAGCAGTCCTGAGGCATGGTCCTAGGGCTCAGGTCCTCCGAGAGAGAGAAAGAAAGAGACCCCCGACACATAAACTACTGGTTGCGCTGGTTGCCCTTTTCCTGTAGCAACAGGTCACAAATCTTGCTGCTGTGATGGCACACTGTGGTATTTCACCCAATAGATATAGAAGTTTATCAAAATGTGATTTATTTTCAAATTCTTTTTGGATCTTTGTAATCTGAGGGAAATATGTGTCTCTAATATGGTCGTGCATTTGTCAGGAGGTTAGGAACTGCAGCTCAGTGTCCACCTCATTTTGTGGGCAGTGTGCACATAGCCTGTCTTCTCTTGAGAACCAGGTCTGCCTACGGCGGCCTTTCTCAATAGCAAGGCTATCCTCACTAAGTCTGTACATAGTCAAAGCTTTCCTTAGGTTTGTGTCAGTCACAGTGGTCAGGTATTCTGCCGCTGTGTACTCTCTGTTTAGGGTCAAATAGCATTCTAGTTTGCTTTGTTTTTTTGTTAAGTCCTTCCAATGTGTCAAGGAATTATCTTTTTGTTTTCTCATGATTTGGTTGGGTCTAATTGTGCTGCTGTCCTGGGGCTCTGTGGGGTGTGTTTGTGTTTGTGAACAGAGCCCCGGTACCAGCTTGCTTAGTGGACTCTGCTCCAGGTTCATCTCTCTGTAGGTGATGGCTTTGTTATGGAAGGTTTGGGAATCGCTTCCTTTTAGGTGGTTGGAAAATTGAATGGCTCTTTTATGGATTTGAATAATTAGTGGGTATCGTTTCAATTCTGCTCTGCATGCATTATTTGGTTTTCTACGTTGTACACTGTGGATATTTTTACAGAATTTGCATGCAGAGTCTCAATTTGGTGTTGTCCCATTTTGTGAATTCTTGGTTGGTGAGCGGACCCCAGACCTCACAACCATAAAGGGCAATGGGCTCTATGACTGATTCAAGTATTTTTAGCCAAATCCTAATTGGTATGTTGAAATGTATGTTCCTTTTGATGGCATAGAAGGCCCTTCTTGCCTTGTCTCTCAGATTGTTCACAGCTTTGTGGAAGTTGTCTGTCTGTCTGTCTGTCTGTCTGTCTGTCTGTCTGTCTGTCTGTCTGTCTGTCTGTTTCCGTCTGTCTGTCTGTTTGTCTGTCCATCCTATCCCTATTGAGTATGTATCATAATAATAATTTGACTGTCAGCATTAATCCATCCATCCCATTATTAGTAAAAACAAAGACAGAAATACAGACTTTAAGATGTTATTTTCTTCTACAGCAAAGTTATTGTTATTAACACACACACACACACACAGAGAGACAGACAGACATAGAGACAGACAGACAGAGAGAGAGCTATATATCCCTCCAGTTTGAAGGGATTAGATTAGTATCCGGCTGCAGACAAAGATGAGGATAATGTTAGCCAGCGGTCAGCCTGACCGTGTGATGTAACAGTGTACACCAATGTTCTCTCGCTCTCTGTCTCTGTCGCTCTCTGTCTCTCTGTCTCTCTGTCTCTCTGTCTCTCTCTCTCTCTCTCTCTCTCTCTCTCTCTCTCTCTCTCTCTCTCTCTCTCTCTCTCTCTCCAGGGATTTTGAGGGGAACCAGGTCTTAACCATCAACTACTCCACTCTGATAACCTGCAGCCAGCTCACTGTACTGTAAGTACAAAGCGTGTGTGTGTGTGTAATGGGCATCATGAACCCATTACTTGGCACGAAATATGCGTTTTGATTTCTTCTGTATGTAAAATACTTCTAGTATTCTGGCTAAGGCCTCTTACCCTGTCAGTCACACATATCAATCTACTGCAGTAACATGTCCAGCTCATTACCTCGACGTTACAACACGTTACATGGGATCATACCCACACATCGTCAATACAGACACATATCATGGGATCACACCACACATCGTCAATACAGACATATATCATGGGATCACACCACACATCTTCAATACAGGCACATATTATGCATTCCTAATTAATACACATAATATCATGATATTACCATTTAGTTGCCAGATTACATTTTAACCTAGTATTGTTCTGAGTATTGTTCTGAGTATTGTTCTGAGTATTGTTCTGAGTATTGTTCTGAGTATTGCTCTGAGTATTGCTCTAAGTATTGCTCTAAGTATTGCTCTAAGTATTGCTCTAAGTATTGCTCTAAGTATTGCTCTAAGTATTGTTTTAAGCATACCTCTTGATCGGTCTTTTATTCTCCTGACTGGAGGTGCTTTTTTAGAATAAACTAAATATGCTTCTCTGCATCTCTGCTAAATTCTGGGGTGAAAGATGGAAAGGAATGTGAGTCTTTGTTCAGTACATTTAGTTAATAATCTAGATACCAAGACAGGTACTTCCTGTTAAAACCATATCTGGTAGATACCAAGACAGGTAATTCCTGTTAAAACCATGTCTGGTTGATACCAAGACAGGTACTTCCTGTTAAAACCATGTCTGGTTGATACCAAGACAGGTACTTCCTGTTAAAACCATGCCTGGTTGATACCAAGACAGGGACTTCCTGTTAATACCTGTGTTCTTAAAGACTTTATAAAGTCTAGAGAGCCATGTCTGTCTACGGCGGCCTTTCTCAATAGCAAGGCTATGCTCACTGAGTCTGTACATAGTCAAATAGTTATGTTCCTTTTGATGGCATAGAATGCCCTTCTTCACAGCTTTGTGGAAGTTACCTGTGGCGCTGATGTTCAGGCCAAGGTATGCATAGTTGTTTGTGTGCTCTAGGGCAACAGTGTCTAGATGGAATTTGTATTTGTGGTCCTGGCGATTGGACCTTTTTTGGAACACCATTATTTTGGTCTTACTGAGATTTACTGTCAGGGCCCAGGTCTGACAGAATCTGTGCAGAAGATCTAGGTGCTGCTGTAGGCCCTCCTTGGTTGGTGACAGAAGCACCAGATCATCAGCAAACAGCAGACATTTGACTTCGGATTCTAGTAGGGTGAGGCCGGGTGCTGCAGACTTTTCTAGTGCCCGTGCCAATTCGTTGTATATGTTGAAGAGGGTGGGGCTTAAGCTTCATCCCTGTCTCACCCCACGACCCTGTGGAAAGAAACGTGTGATTTTTTTTGTGAAGAAATGTGTGTGTTTTTTGCCCATTTTAACCGCACACTTTGTTTGTGTACATGGATTTTATAATGTCGTATGTTTTACCCCCTACACCACTTTCCATCAGTTTGTATAGCAGACCCTCATGCCAAATTGAGTCGAAGGCTTTTTTGAAATCAACAAAGCATGAGAAGACTTTACCTTTGTTTTGGTTTGTTTGGTTGTCAATTAGGGTGTGCAGGGTGAATACATGGTCTGTTGTACGGTAATTTGGTAAAAAGCCAATCTGACATTTGCTCAGTACATTGTTTTCATTGAGGAAATGTACGAGTCTGCTGTTAATGATAATGCAGTGGATTTCCCCAAGGTTACTGTTGACGCATATCTCACGGTAGTTATTGGGGTCAGATTTGTCTCCACTTTTGTGGATTGGGGTGATCAGTCCTGGGTTCCAAATATTGGGGAAGATGCCAGAGCTAAGGATGATGTTAAAGAGTTTTAGTATAGCCAATTGGAATTTGTTTTCTGTATATTTGATCATTTCATTGAGGATACCATCAACACCACATGCCTTTTTGGGTTGGAGGGTTTTTATTTTGTCCTGTAACTCATTCAATGTAATTGGAGAATCCAGTGGGTTCTGCTAGTCTTTAATAGTTGATTCTAAGATCTGTATTTGATCATGTATATATTTTTGCTCTTTATTCTTTGTTATTGAGCCAAAAAGATTGGGGAAGTGGTTTACCCATACATCTCCATTTTGGATAGATAATTCTTCGTGTTGTTGTTTGTTTAGTGTTTTCCAATTTTCCCAGAAGTGGTTAGAGTCTATGGATTCTTCAATTACATTGAGCTGATTTCTGACATGCTGTTCCTTCTTTTTACGTAGTGTATTTCTGTATTGTTTTAGTGATTCACCATAGTGAATGCGTAGACTCAGGTTTTCCGGGTCTCTATGTTTTTGGTTGGACAGGTTTCTCAATTTCTTTCTTAGATTTTTGCATTCTTCATCAAACCATTTGTCATTGTTGTTAATTTTCTTTGGTTTTCTATTTGAGATTTTTAGATTTGATAGGGAAGCTGAGAGGTCAAATATACTGTTAAGATTTTCTACTGATAAGTTTACACCTTCACTATTACAGTAGAACATTTTACCCAGGAAATTGTCTAAAAGGGATTGAATTTGTTGTTGCCTAATTGTTTTTTGGTAGGTTTCCAAACTGCATTCCTTCCATCTATAGTATTTCTTAATGTTACTCAGTTCCTTTGGCTTTGATGCCTCATGATTTGAGTATTGCTCTGTTTAAGTAGACTGTGATTTTGCTGTGGTCTGAAAGGGGTGTCAGTGGGGCTGACTGTGAACGCTCTGAGAGACTCTGGGTTGAGGTCAGTGATAAAGTAGTCTACAGTACTACTGCCAAGAGATGAGCTATATGTGTACCTACCATAGAAGTCCCCTCGAAGCCTACCATTGACTATGTACATACCCAGCGTGCGACAGAGCTGCAGGAGTTGTGACCCGTTTTTGTTGGTTATGTTGTCATAGTTGTGCCTAGGGGGGCATATGTGGGAGGGAATGCTGTCACCTCCAGGCAGGTGTTTGTCCCCCTGTGTGCTGAGGGTGTCAGGTTCTTGTCCGGTTCTGGCATTTAGGTCGCCACAGACTAGTACATGTCCCTGGGCCTGGAAATGATTGATTTCCCCCTCCAGGATGAAGAAGCTGTCTTCATTAAAATATGGGGATTCTAGTGGGGGGATATAGGTAGCACACAGGAGGACATTTTTCTCTGTTAGGATAATTTCCTTTTGAATTTCTAGCCAAATGTAGAATGTTCCTGTTTTGATTAATTTAATGGAGTGAGTTAGGTCTGCTCTATACCAAATTAGCATACCCCCTGAGTCCCTTCCCTGTTTCACACCTGGTAGTTTGGTGGATGGGACTACCAGCTCTCTGTAACCTAGAGGGCAACCAGTGGGTCTGTCTCCTCTATACCAGGTTTCTTGCAGGATGACAATGTCTGTATTACCGATTTCTTTGGTGAAGTCCGGGTTTCTGCTCTTTAGGCCAAAGGCAGATGACCTCAGGCCTCGGATATTCCAGGATAATATAGTGAAGGCTTTTTGTTCCATAGAGTGTCCAATGTTGTTGGTCGTGGTTTGGCCTCAGGCCAGTAAGTGTGAGCAGAGCCTGCTGAGCATCTGGTACATGCCATTGGCTTGGGTGAGTGTGAGAGTGGGGGTTGGGACTGTTTGCCCACTCACTACCTGGGCGTATGTGTGGCTTCCATGTTGAGGCCCTCTTTGCGGGGGTGGGGTGCATGGGGTGGGCAGGAGTGGCATAGGTCTGATCTGAGGGGGCCTAAATGGGGTGTGGGCATGGTTGACGTGGGGGGGTGCTGATTGGTTGGGGTGGGGGTGTGGATGTGTCTGGGTGTACTGTGGTCTGGATGTAATTCCTCTTGGCGTGGGTCCTCTATGTGTAGGTCCAGGGGGGGGGTCCTGCAGATCTGGGAGGGTGTCTCGCTGGTCTGGGTGGGGTGTCTATTGATCTGTTGCTCCTGTGTGAAGTGTTGGGGATACGTTTGAGAGCGATGTCCTTTAGAGTTCGGGCAAAGGTGGGCACTGCTGCCTTGTAGAGGTGGACCTGGTCATAGAGGCTGTTCAAGTCAAGGGTAGAGTGGTGGGCCAGGAAAACATTTGGTTTTGAGGCACAGTCACGGGAAATACTTGCGTTTACCCGCTGTATTGTGGCAGGGTGGAAGTCTTTTCGTGGTAGCAGGGTGGAGATAACCACTTGTGCGTTGGGGAAAGTAGAAGAAGCCTTTTCAATCACTCCCTTCAGTGCTGTGACCACTCTTTCCTACTGTGCTCTCAGGTCGTTTGTGCCTGTGTGTATTATTATGTGGCTGGGTGAGCCTAGTTTGGCCTCAGACAGAAGGTCGAGGGTGCGCTGGGTGTTTGGACACCAGAGTTTAGACACACTGTGTTTGGGGAAAAAAAACATTTCTTCTATATATTTCCCATTTGAGTCCATAAGTAGTACAATCTGTGTCTTGTGTTTGTCCTCAGTGGGTGTGGGGGGTTGTCAGAAGGGCTATCAGGGTGGCTGACAGGGGGGTGGGTGCTCAGAGGGGGTGAGAGCCTCTGGGCTTGGGGTTCTTCATTTGTCTGTTCTGCTGTGATGTCAACTCTATGGTCAGGGTCTGGTGTGGACTGTTCTGCTGTGGTGTCGACTCTATGGTCAGGGTCTGGTGTGGACTGTTCTGCTGTGGTGTTGAGACTTTTGTTGGGTGCTGAGGTGGGCTGTTCTGCTGGCTTCTCTGTGGGGGTGGCCACCTCTCTAGTGGGTTGTTCTCTGTCACACGCCGTCCCCCTCAACTTCTCCTCCATCCCCCTCACCCTCTCCTCCATCCCCCTCAACCTCTCCTCCACCAGCAGTCTGATACACTCCTCTAGTGCTCTGTTCTGCTCCTCTTTCTCCTGTTGTATTTGTCTCACCACTGTCCAAAGTGCAGATATGTCTCTGTCCACCTCCAGCTCTCCGGGTCTGGTTAAGGGGCTGTTGTTGTGCTGGACTGTTGTCTGGGTCTGTGCTGACTGAAGTGTAATCACCTGCTGTTCCAGCTCCACCTGCCTTACCTCCAGCTGGGTGAATTTGTCCTTCATTTCAATGAGGGAGTGGTAATCTGTGCTGGGAGGTTGACTCTCCGCTGGGGGTTGCTCATCTGTGGGGTTACATAATGAAGAGGTCTGGTCTGACCCGCTCGGTGTGGGGGTGTCTTTATCAAGGGAGAGCTTCTCCTGCTGGGCTAATTCTTTGATTAGGTGAAAGTCCAGCTGAAACTGTTTGTGGTTACTCTGTACCATTACTGTTCCGGATTTATAGATATTTATATTACTTGACTCAGAGTCCTCGTTATCAAGTATTCTGAGTTTCCACCCCTCGTTAACCCCCCCTCTCTTAACAAAAGGGTAGTGTGCTAATATAGCACTGTGCCATGCCAGGGGATGGTTTGTGTGGAAGATAAGGTTGCTGATGTTCCCATTTTTGTAATAGTCAGCAAAAAGTGTTTCTTGATTTTCCATAAGGAGCTTCATTTTGTAATCTTTTCTTGCCTTATCATTCTTTACATGCAAAGGGTACTGTATTTTAATTACCTCTGAACAGCGGCAGGGAGCTTCTAAGGCCTCTCCATTTGGTTGGGGTAGACTGTGTGACTCTCCTGCCATTGTTGGGCTAATGGGCTTTGACACCTCTCACTTGACACGTCAGTGCTAGTTGAAGCTGTATCAAGCTTGGCAGAATTATGTTAGAATTCAGTCCTTATAAAGTAATGTTGTGTACTTTTCTTCTTGGCTTTTGGAAATAAAATATCGTTTCAGACTAAACATTACTCACTCAGTTCCAGGTTGGATGGTGTTTTCAGGTTTCTGTTGTTTTCCAGAGAATTTGCTGTATAGGGTAATAAGTCCTTGGTTGTTGTGAACTTTCCAGGTGATTCCGTAATTCCGTCCAAAATCAGGTTGTAGGTTTTAAGTTTTGATTTGAAGTAGGGGTTATGTTGAAGAGGGTAGAATCCAGTATGTGTTCCTGACAAAAAATCCAAGTTTATCTAACTCCTAATCTATCTTTTTTAAAGAAAATGCTGAAAAATGCAGGAGCTCTGATCCTGACCTCTGCTCTCTCTCTCTCACGCTGACTCTCTCTGTCTCTGTCTCTCTCTCTCTGTCTGTCTATCTCTCTCTGTCTCTCTCTCTCTCTCTCTCTCTCTCTCTCTCTCTCTCTCTCTCTCTCTCTCTCTCATGCTGTCTCTCATGCTGTCTCTCTCTGTGTCTCTCTCTCTGTCTCTCTCTCTGTCTCTCTGTGTCTCTCTCTGTCTCGCTGTCTCTCACGCTGTCTCGCTGTCTCTCACGCTGTCTCACTGACTCTCTCTCTGTCTCTCTGTCTCTCTCTCTCTCTCTCTCTGTCTCTCTCTCTCTCATGCTGTCTCTCTCTGTGTCTCTCTCTGTGTCTCTCTGTCTCGCTGTCTCTCTCTCCCTCTCTCTGTCTGTCTGTCTCTCTCTGTCTCTCAGTCTCTCACTCGGTCTCGCTCGCTCTCTCTCTGTCTTTCATGCTGTCTCTCACGCTGTCTCTCTCTCTGTCTCTCTCTGTCTGTCTGTCTCTCTCTGTCTCTCAGTCTCTCTCGCTCTCTCTCTGTCTTTCATGATGTCTCTCACACTGTCTCTCTCTCTGTCTCTCTCTGTCTGTACCCTCTAAACTACATCACTTTATGACGCTTGTTGTTGCCATTAAGTGGTTTCAGTAAAACTCTTCAGTCATTAAAGTCTGAGCCTCTTGGTGTCTTTTTAAAAGCCAAACAACGTTCTCCTTATCATTCTGATGACGGTCATCAACAGCACTCTCAACCCTGTGATCAAGTCCTTTAGATGTTCTTTATCTCTCGCTCTCTCTCTGTCATTCATTCCCTCATGCTCTCTCTCCATCTATTTCTCTGTCTGTCTGTCTGTCTCTCTGTCTCTCTGTCTGCCTGCCTGCCTGCCTCCCTCCCTCCCTCCCTCCCTCCCTCCCTCCCTCCCAATTTCAATTGTGCAAATAGTTAAAGTACAAAAGGGAAAATAAATAAACAGAAATATGGGTTGTATTTACAACGGCGTTTGTTCTTCACTGATTGCCCTTTCAGGTCACGAATCTCACTGCTGTTTTGTCACACTGTGGTATTTTACATGTTTTATTTAACCTTTATTTAACCAGGTAGGCTAGTTGAGAACAAGTTTTCATTTACAACTGCGACCTGGCCAAGATAAAGCAAAGCAGTATGACAAAAACACAGAGTTACACATGGGATAAACAAACGTACAGTCAATAACACAATAGAATATTGTATCCAGTGTGTGCAAATGAGGTAAGGCATTAAATACCCTTGTCTGTCTATACCCCTGTTGGACCTAAATATTTTTGTATCTGAGCTCCTAGAGCGGCTCTCCTTTATTTTTTAAGCAATAAATAGGCCATAGTGGCGAAGTAATTACAATTTAGCAATTAACACTGTGCAGATGTGCAGATGATGATGTGCAAGTAGAAAAACAAATATGGGGATGAGGTAGGTAGTTGGTTGGATGGGCTATTTACAGATGGGCTGTATACAGCTCTAGCAATCAGTGTTTAAAGTTAGTGAGGGGGGTAATGAGTCTCCAGCTTCAGTGATTTTTTTGCAATTCGTTCCAGTCATTGACAGCAGAGAACTGGAAGGAAAGGCGGGCGAAAGAGGAACTGGCTTTGGGAGTGACCAGTGAAATATACCTGCTGGAGCGCGTGCTACGGTTGGGTGTTGCTATGGTGACCAGTGAAATATACCTGCTGGAGCGCGTGCTACGGGTGGGTGTTGATATGGTGACCAGTGAGCTGAGATAAGGCGGGTCTTTACCTAGCAAAGACTTATAGATGACCTGGAGCCAGTGGGTCTGGCGAAGAATATGTAGCGAGGGCCAGCAAGCGAGAGCATTCAGGTTGCAGTGGTGGGTAGTATATGGGGCTTCGGTGACAAAACAGAGGCACTGTGATAGACTGCATCCAGTTTGCTGAGTAGAGTGTTGGAGGTTATTTTGTAAATGACATCGCTGAAGTCAAGGATTGGTAGGATAGTCAGCTTTACGAGGGTTTGTTTGGAAGCACAACATTACTTTACGAGGGTATGTTTGGAAGCATGAATAAGGGAGGCTTTGTTGCGATATTGGAAGACGATTCTAGATTTAATTTTGGATTGGAGATGCTTAATGGAGTCTGGAAGGAGAGTTTACAGTCTAGTCAGACACCTAGGTATATATAGTTGTCCACATATAAGTCAGAACCATCCAGAGAAGTGGTGCTAGTCGGACGGGCGGGTGGAGGATTGATCGGTTGAAGAGCATCCATTTAGTTTTACTAGCATTTAAGAGCAGTTGGAGGCCACGGAAGGAGTATTGTATGGCATTGAAGCTCGTTTGGAGGTTTGTTAACACAGTGTCCAATGAAGGGCCAGATGTATACAGAATGGTGTCGTCTGTGTAGAGGTGGATCAAAGAATCACCAGCAGCAAGAGCGACATCATTGATGTATACAGAGAAGAGAGTCAGCCTGAGAATTGAACCCTGTTGCACCCACATGGAGACTGTCAGAGGTCCGGACGACAGGCCCTCCGATTTGAAACCCTGAACTCTGTCTGAGAAGTAGTTAGTGAACCAGGCGAGGCAGTCATTAGAGAAACCAAGGCTGTCACCAAGGTGCACCCGTGACCAGCTCGGAAACCAGATTGTATAGCGGAAAATGTACGGTGGGATTCGAAATGGTCAGTGATCTGTTTATTAACTTGGCTTTCAAAGACTTTAAAAGGGAAGGGCAGGATGAATATAGGTCTGTAATAGTTTGGGTCTAGAGTGTCTCCCCCTTTGAAGAGGAATCTCAGATGATACAAAAGAGAGATTGAACAGACTAGCATTAGGGGTTGCAACAATGGCGGCGGATAGTTTTAGGAAGAGCGGGTACAGATATTCTAGCCCGGCTGATTTGTAGGGATCCCGATTTTGCAGATCTTTCAGAACATCAGCTGTCTGGATTTGGGTGAAGGAGAAGCAGGGGGGACTTTGGTCAAGTTGCTGCAGGGGGTGCAGAGGGTGTTGGCCAGTGTTGGGGTAGTCAGGTGGAAAACATGGCCAGCCGTAGAGAAATGTTTATTGAAATTCTCCATTATTATGGATTTATCAGTGGTGACAGTGTTTCCTAGCCTCAGTGCAGTGGGCAGCTGGGAGGAGGGGGGGGGAATTAGTGCTGCAGGAAGCAAATTTCTGTTTGAAAAAGCTAGCCTTTTTTTCCTGACTGAATGTGTATATTGGTTCCTGGTCAAGGGCAGTCAGGTCTGGAGTGAACCAAGGGCTACATCTGTTCTTAATTTTACATCTTTTGAAAGCGGCATGCTTATTTAAGATGGTGAGGAAATTACTTTTAAAGAACGACCAGGCATCCTCTACTGACGGGATGAGGTCAATATCCTTCCAGGATACCCTGGCCAGGTCGATTAGAAAGGCCTGCTTGCAGAAGTGTTTTAGGGAGCGTTTGACAGTGATGAGGGGTGGTCTTTGACCGCGGACCCATAATGGACTTAAGCAATGAGACAGTGATCGCTGCGTGAAAACAGCAGAGGTGTATTTAGAGGGCAAGTTGGGGATGGTATCTATGAGGGTGCCCATGTTTACGGATTTAGGGTTGTACCTGGTAGGTTCCTTGATAATTTGTGTAAGATTGAGGGCATATAGCTCACCTAATAGTACGAACTCTGAAGATAGATGGAGGAAAATCAATTCACATATGGTGTCCGGGGCACAGCTAGGAGCTGAGGAGGGTCTGTAACAAGTGGCAACAGTGAGATACTTATTTCTGGAGAGATGGATTTTTAAAAGTAGAAGCTCGAACAATTTGGGTTTGAGCTTAGACCTGGATAGTGTGACAGAACTCTGCAGGTTATCTCTGGGGTAGATTGCAACTCCGCCCCCTTTAGCAGTTCTATCTTGACGGAAAATGTTGTAGTCGGGGATGGAAATTTCTGAATTTTTCTTGGCCTTCCTAAACCAGGATTAAGACACAGCTAGAACATCCGGGTTGGCAGAGTGTGCTAAAGCAGTGAGTAAAACAAACTCAGGGAGGAGGCTTCTAATGTTAACATGCATGAAACCAAGGCTTTTACGGTTACACCCAGTAGATATGGGAGTTGATCAACATTGGGTTTGTTTTCAAATTCTTTATGGAGCTGTGTAATCTGAGGGAAATACTACGTGTCTCTGATATGGTAAAACATTTGGCAGGAGGATAGAAATTGCAGCTTGGGCATATAGCCTGTTTTCTCTTGAGAGCCATGTCTGCCAATGGCATTTTTTCATGATAGCAAGGCTATGCTCACTGAGTCTGTACATAGTCAAAGCTTTCCTTAATTTTGGGGTCAGTCACAGTGATCAGGTATTCTGCCGCTGTGTACTCTCTGTTTAGGGCCTAATAACATTCCAGTTTGCTCTGTTTTTCTGTTAATTCTTTCCAATATGTCAAGTAATTATCTTTTTGTTTTCTCATGATTTGGTTGTGTCTAATTGTGTTGCTGTCCTGGGGCTCTGTGGGGTCTGTTTGTGT
This sequence comes from Oncorhynchus clarkii lewisi, assembly GCF_045791955.1. NCBI lineage: Eukaryota > Metazoa > Chordata > Actinopteri > Salmoniformes > Salmonidae > Oncorhynchus > Oncorhynchus clarkii. Next base: position 188,007 of record NW_027261005.1, read on the forward strand.
TTGTTATCAGTCCTCGTACCAGCTGGCAGAGGGGACTATTCTCATGGTGAATCTCTCTGTAGTTAAGGCTTTGTTATGTAAGGCTTGAGAATCTTATTTTTCGGTGGTTAAAGAATTTGATTGCTCTATTCTTGATTTTAATAATTAGCGGAAATCGTTCTAATTTAGTTATGCATAGATTTTTTGGTGTTATAAGTTGTACACTGAGGATGTTTTTGCAGAGTTCTGCACTAATATCTGCACTAAATTTGGTGTTTGTCCCATTTTGTGATTTCTTGGTTGGTGAGACCCCAGACCTCACAACCATAAAGGGCAATGGGTTCTATAACTGATTCAAGTATTTTTAGCCAGATCCAAATTGGGATGTGAAATTTATACATTTCTATTGATGGCATAGAATGCCCTTCTTGCCTTGTCTCTCAGCTCATTCACAGCTTTGTGGAAGTTACCTGTGGTGCTGATGTTTAGGTCAAGGTACATATCATTTTTTTGTGTGTTCTAGGGCAACAGTTTCTAGATGGAATTAGTACTTGTTGTCCTGGCAACTGGACCTTTTTTTTGGGAACACCATTATTTTTGCCTCACTAATTTCACTGTCTGTTTTGGTCTTACTGAGATTTACTGTCAGGGTCCAAGTCTGATAGAATCTGTGCAAAATATCTAGGTGCTGCTGTGCACCCTACTTGGTTGGGGACGGAAGCACCAGATCATCAGCAAACAGTAAACATTTTACTTCAACTAGGTTGAGGTCGGGTGCTGCAGACTGTTCTAGAGCCCTCACCAATTCATTGATATACATACACAACATGGCATACATAAACATCAAAAGTATGTGGACACCTGCTCATCAAACATCTTACAAAATCATGGCGTTCATATAGAGTTGGATCCCCCTTTGCTGCTATAACATCCTCCACACTTCTGGGAGGTCTTCCCACTAGATGTTGGAACATTGCTGCTGGTGACTTGCTTCCATTCGGCCACAAGAGCATTGGTGAGGTCGGACATTGATTAAGGGCGATTAGGCCTGGCTCACAGTCGAAGTTCCAAAGGTGTTCAATGGGCTTGAGGTCAGGGCTCTGTGCTGGCCAGTCAAGTTCTTTCACAAAGATCTCGACAAACCATTTCTGTATGGACCTTTGTGCACAGGGTGACTGTCGTGCTGAAACAGGAAAGGGCCTTACCAAAACTGTTGCCACAAAGTTGGAAGCACAGAATCGACTAGAATGTCATCATATGCTGTAGCGTTAAGCTTTCCCTTCACTGGAACTAAGGGGCCCGAACAATGAAAAACAGCCCCAGACCATTATTCCTCCTCGACCAAACTTTACAGTTGGCACTATGCATTAGGGCAGGCAGCGTTCTCTTGGCATCCGATGGTGAAGTGTGATTTATCACTCCAGAGAGCACGTTTCCACTGCTCCAGAGCCCAATGGCAGTTAGCTTCACACCACTCCAGCCGACGCTTGGCATTGCGGATGCTGATCTTCGACTACCATGGCAGCTCGGCCATGGAAACCCATTTAAATAAAGCTCCTGACGAACAGTTTGGAACTTGGTAGTGAGTGTTGCAACCGAGGACAGACAATTTTTTCAGCGATACTTACTTCAGCATTCGGCGGTTCCGTTCTGTGAGCTTACGTGTTCTACACCTTTGAGGCTGAGCCTTCATTGCTCGTAGACATTTCCACTTCACAATAACTGGGGAAGCTCTAGCAGGGCCGAAATTTGACAAACGTGATGTCATCATATGACGGTGCCACATTGAAAGTCACTGAGCTCTTCAGTAAGGACATTTTACTGCCACGTGTTTGTCAATGGAGATTGCATGGCGGTGTGCTCGATTTTAAAGACCTGTCAGCAACGTGTGTGACTGAAATAGCCGAATTTGACTTTCACTCATTTGAAGGGATGGCCACATACGTTTGTATATATAGTGTATGTGGGGGAGGTGTGTTTGTGTAGTGACTATAACTGCCTTGGAAGTGAGGGATCTAACATTAGGTAGCCCCATTTTGAGATGTGAGGTATCACAATCTCTTTCAATAATGGAAGGAATGGAGGAGGTCTTTATCCTAGTGAGATTGCTAAGGCGAACACCGACATGTTTAGTTTTGCCCAACCTAGGTCGAGGCACAGATTCGGTCTCAATGGGGATAGCTGAGCTGACTACACTGACTGTGCTAGCAGCAGATTCCACTAAGCTGGCAGGCTGGCTAACAGCCTATTGCCTGGCCTGCACCGCTGCCTGGCCTATTTCATTGTGGAGCTAGATACGGTATGTGCGTAGGATACCTACTGTTTGTGTGTGAATGTAAGTGTGTAAGGAGCCAGTATAAAATGAATGGTTTTGTATTGTGGACTTCAGAACATTCTCGTGAATAAACATTTGACTATTGTAGGCTGGGCCTCTGTCTGTTTTCATTTCAACCAGTATCTTACAAATTCTGGGTTGCAGACTGAGTAGTTAATTGGAGTTCCGTTTATGAACATTGAAAACATTATTCTCTTAACAGGGAGTTAGAGCCTTGTCTATGTTGGTAGATAAGATGAGAGCACCCCTCCAGCTAGGATGGAGTCCGTCACTCCTCAGCAGGCCAGGCTTGGTCCTGTTTGTGGGTGAGTCCCAGAAAGAGGGCCAATTATCTACAAATTCTATCTTTTGGGAAAGGCAGAAAACAGTTTTCAACCAGAGATTGAGTTGTGAGACTTTGCTGTAGAGCTCATCACTCCCCCTAACTGGGACGGGAGCCAGAGACAATTACTCGATGCCGACACATCGTTCTAGCTGATTTACACGCTGAAGCTATGTTGTGCTTGGTGACCTCTGACTGTTTAATCCTAACATTGTTTGTGCCGACGTGGATAACAATATCCCTAATCTCTCAAAACTCGCCAGTTTTCGCCTTTGTTGGAGGTCCTGTTGAACCACGCCCAGATAAAGCATCATGTTAGTGTTACTACTGGTTGGCTGGTGGAGGTCCTATAGAACCATGCCCAGATAAAGCATCATGTTAGTGTTACTACTGGTTGGCTGGTGGAGGTCCTATAGAACCACGTCCAGATAAGGCATCATGTTAATGTTACTACTGGTTGGCTGGTGGAGGTCCTGTAGAACCACGTCCAGATAAAGCATCATGTTAATGTTACTACTGGTTGGCTGGTGGAGGTCCTGTAGAAGCATGTCCAGATAAAGCATCATGTTAATGCTACTACTGTAAAAAGCATCTGGAGTGAAAGATGAATTGTAACGAGTGAAAACGTTGAATGAAAAAAGTTGAGGGATGGAAAAACAAAAATATATATAAACGGTAATTAAAAAGTATAAACCGTAAAGTAAGATTAGCAACAAAATGCACAGCAGCACGTAGACAAGTCTACAAGTTGTGACCGGAAATGAAGATAACACATCTAGATGTGAGGGTTAAGATGTGATAAGATGTGAGGGGGAGGTGTGATAAGATGTGAGGGGGAGGTGTGATAAGATGTGAGGGGGAGGTGTGATAAGATGTGAGGGGGAGGTGTGATAAGATGTGAGGGGGAGGTGTGGTAAGATGTGAGGGGGGAGGTGTGGTGAGATGTGAGGGGGAGTTGTGATGAGATGTGAGGGGAGGTGTGGTGAGATGTGAGGGGGAGGTGTGATAAGTAGTGAGGGGGATATGTGAGGGGGAGGTGTGATGAGATGTGAGGGGAGGTGTGGTGAGATGTGAGGGGGAGGTGTGATAAGTAGTGAGGGGGATATGTGAGGGGGAGGTGTGACAAGTAGTGAGGGGGAGGTGTGATAAGTAGTGAGGGGGAGGTGTGATAAGTAGTGAGGGGGAGATGTTATACTTAGTGCGTGTTAGATGTGATAAGTAGTGAGGGGAGGTGTGCTAAGTAGTGAGGGGGAGATGTGATAAGTAGTGAGGGGGAGGTGTGATAAGTAGTGAGTGGGAGATGTGATACGTAGTGAGGGGGTGGTGTGATACGTAGTGAGGGGGAGGTGTGATAAGTAGTGAGGAAGAGATGTGATAAGTAGTGAGGAAGAGATGTGATAAGTAGTGAGAAAGAGATGTGATAAGTAGTGAGGAAGAGATGTGATAAGTAGTGAGGAAGAGATGTGATAAGTAGTTAGGTGAGGTGTGATAAGTAGTGAGGGGAGGTGTGATAAGTAGTGAGGGGGAGATGTGAGGGGGAGGTGTGGTAAGATGTGAGGGGGGAGGTGTGGTAAGATGTGAGGGGGGAGGTGTGGTAAGATGTGAGGAGGAGGTGTGGTAAGATGTGAGGGGGAGGTGTGATAAGTAGTGAGGGGGAGGTGTGATAAGTAGTGAGGGGAAGGTGTGATAAGTAGTAAGGGGGAGATGTGATAAGTAGTGAGGGGAGGTGTGATAAGTAGTGAGGGGGTGATGTGATACGTAGTGAGGGGGAGATGTGATACGTAGTGAGGGGGTGGTGTGATAAGTAGTGAGGGGAGGTGTGATAAGTAGTGAGGGGGAGGTGTGATAAGTATTGAGGGGGAGATGTGTTACGTAGTGAGGGGGTGGTGTGATAAGTAGTGAGGGGGTGATGTAATACGTAGTGAGGGGGAGGTGTGATAAGTAGTGAGGGGGAGGTGTGATAAGTAGTGAGGGGAGGTGTGATAAGTAGTGAGGGGGAGGTGTGATAAGTAGTGAGGGGAGGTGTGATACCTAGTGAGGGGAGGTGTGATAAGTTGTGAGGGGGAGGTGTGATAAGAATTGAGGGGGAGGTGTGATAAGTAGTGAGGAAGAGATGTAATAAGTAGTGAGTGGAGGTGTGATACCTAGTGAGTGGAGGTGTGATACCAATTGAGTGGAGGTGTGATACCTAGTGAGGGGAGGTGTGATAAGTAGTGAGGGGGAGATGTGATAAGTAGTGGGGGGAGATGTGATAAGTAGTGAGGGGAAGGTGTGATAAGTAGTGAGGGGGAGATGTGATAAGTAGTGAGGGGGAGATGTGATAAGTAGTGAGGGGGAGATGTGATAAGTAGTGAGGGGAAGATGTGATAAGTAGTGTGGGGAGGTGTTATAAGTAGTGAGGGGTGGTGTGATTCGTAGTGAGGGGAGGTGTGATAAGTAGTGAGGGGGAGGTGTGATAAGTAGTGAGGGGGAGGTGTGATAAGTAGTGAGGGGGAGGTGTGATAAGTAGTGAGGAAGAGATGTGATAAGTAGTGAGGAAGAGATGTGATAAGTAGTGAGGGGAGGTGTGATAAGTAGTGAGGGGGTGATGTGATACGTAGTGAGGGGGAGGTGTGATAAGTAGTGAGGGGGAGGTGTGATAAGTAGTGAGGGGGAGGTGTGATAAGTAGTGAGGGGGAGGTGTGATAAGTAGTAAGGGGGAGATGTGATAAGTAGTGAGGGGAGGTGTGATAAGTAGTGAGGGGGTGATGTGATACGTAGTGAGGGGGAGATGTGATACGTAGTGAGGGGGTGGTGTGATAAGTAGTGAGGGGAGGTGTGATAAGTAGTGAGGGGGAGGTGTGATAAGTATTGAGGGGGAGATGTGTTACGTAGTGAGGGGGTGGTGTGATAAGTAGTGAGGGGGTGATGTGATACGTAGTGAGGGGGAGGTGTGATAAGTAGTGAGGGGGAGGTGTGATAAGTAGTGAGGGGAGGTGTGATAAGTAGTGAGGGGGAGGTGTGATAAGTAGTGAGGGGAGGTGTGATACCTAGTGAGGGGAGGTGTGATAAGTTGTGAGGGGGAGGTGTGATAAGAATTGAGGGGGAGGTGTGATAAGTAGTGAGGAAGAGATGTAATAAGTAGTGAGTGGAGGTGTGATACCTAGTGAGTGGAGGTGTGATACCAATTGAGTGGAGGTGTGATACCTAGTGAGGGGAGGTGTGATAAGTAGTGAGGGGGAGATGTGATAAGTAGTGGGGGGAGATGTGATAAGTAGTGAGGGGAAGGTGTGATAAGTAGTGAGGGGGAGATGTGATAAGTAGTGAGGGGGAGATGTGATAAGTAGTGAGGGGGAGATGTGATAAGTAGTGAGGGGGAGATGTGATAAGTAGTGTGGGGAGGTGTTATAAGTAGTGAGGGGTGGTGTGATTCGTAGTGAGGGGAGGTGTGATAAGTAGTGAGGGGGAGGTGTGATAAGTAGTGAGGGGGAGGTGTGATAAGTAGTGAGGGGGAGGTGTGATAAGTAGTGAGGAAGAGATGTGATAAGTAGTGAGGAAGAGATGTGATAAGTAGTGAGGGGAGGTGTGATAAGTAGTGAGGGGGTGATGTGATACGTAGTGAGGGGGAGGTGTGATAAGTAGTGAAGGGGAGGTGTGATAAGTAGTGAGGGGGAGGTGTGATAAGTAGTGAGGGGGAGGTGTGATAAGTAGTGAGGGGGAGGTGTGATAAGTAGTGAGGGGGAGGTGTGATAAGTAGTGAGGGGGAGATGTGATAAGTAGTGAGGGGGAGGTGTGATAAGTAGTGAGGGGGAGGTGTGATAAGTAGTGAGGGGGAGGTGTGATAAGTAGTGAGGGGGAGGTGTGATAAGTAGTGAGGGGGAGGTGTGATAAGTAGTGAGGAAGAGATGTGATAAGTAGTGAGTGGAGGTGTGATACCTAGTGAGGGGAGGTGTGATAAGTAGTGAGGGGGATATGTGAGGGGGAGGTGTGGTAAGATGTGAGGGGGGAGGTGTGATAAGTAGTGAGGGGGAGGTGTGATAAGTAGTGAGGAGGAGATGTGATAAGTAGTGAGGAGGAGATGTGATAAGTAGTGAGGGGGAGATGTGATAAGTAGTGGGGGGAGATGTGATAAGTAGTGAGGGGAAGGTGTGATAAGTAGTGAGGGGGAGATGTGATAAGTAGTGAGGGGAGATGTGATAAGTAGTGAGGGGAGGAGTGATAAGTAGTGAGGGGTTGATGTGATACTTGGTGTTTCTGCCTCTCTGTGCCTGGGGGACTGTCTGGAAGTTTTTAATTTGGTTGTTGTGACTCAGACACTCACTCACTGTGTGTGTGTGTGTGTGTGTGTGTGTGTGTGTGTGTGTGTGTGTGTGTGTGTGTGTGTGTGTTTGTGTGTGTGTGTGTGTGATAAGTAGTTGAAACCATTAAACCATATTAATTCTCTCTTTCCCCGTTAGCCTCCTGATGAACAACAGGATTCATGCTCTTCCTGTTCGCTCTTTTCAGACTCTGGTGCTGCTGGAGGAGCTGTGAGTACAAATCACTCCCTCATTCTGGGTCGTCCGTCCCAAATGGATGCCTGTTCTCTTTGTAGTGTGCTACTGTTGAACAGAGCTCTATGGGCCTTGGTAAAATATAGTGCACTATATACGGAAAAGGGCTCATTTGGGATGCACATCTGATACACTGACATGTCAGTCTTTTATAAACTGAAAAAAATGATACTCAATGGATGAACCTCAGTAGCTTGAAATGTGTACTAAATTACATAGTAAAACGCTGCAAGGAGGGAGAAGTGAAGGAGGGGGATTTCTGCTATTTCATCCAATTTCACCTTTCGTTTATTTTAATCTGTTTCTCTCTCTCTCTGTCTCTCTCTCTCTCTGTCTCTCTCTCTCTCTCTCTCTCTCTCTCTCTGTCTCTGTCTCTGTCTCTGTCTCTGTCTCTCTCTCTCTCTCTCTCTGTCTCTGTCTCTCTGTCTCTCTCTCTCTCTCTCTCTCTGTCTCTGTCTCTCTCTCTCTCTCTCTCTGTCTCTCTCTCTCTGTCTCTCTCTCTCTGTCTCTGTCTCTCTCTCTGTCTCTCTCTCTCTCTGTCTCTCTCTCTCTCTCTCTCTGTCTCTCTCTCTCTCTCTCTCTCTGTCTCTCTCTCTGTCTCTCTCTCTGTCTCTCTCTCTCTCTCTCTCTCTCTCTGTCTCTCTCTCTCTCTCTCTCTCACCCTCTCCTTCTCTCTCCCTCGCCCCCTCCTCCCCTCTCTCCCGTGGCTCTCTTCCTACTCTCCCTGTTTTTTAGAGACCTGTCCAACAACCGGATTAAGGAGCTCCCCAAAAACACCTTTAAGAGTTTAAAGTCCCTCGTCAAATTGTGAGTCACAAAATCTGTGTCCCTATTCCCTTTGGTCTCTGGTCGAAACTAGTGCACTATATAGAGAGTAGGGTGCCATTTGGGACAACTTTGGTCAAAACTAGTGCACTATATAGTGCAGGTTTCCTCAACTGGCGGCCCCCCAAGATATTTGAGCAAAACGATTTATAAATGTCCAAAAAAAATATTGCTCATAAATACATTGTTGGACATCAAAGACTGGAAAAACAACAACAATTCAGCTCCAAGTGATTTCAATTTTTTTGAAAATTTGTTACAAAGTATTCCCACATGTTGTACATTATGTACATGTAAGCAAGGTTTGAAATCATTATGTTTTAATCAAATGTTATATCTGTTTGGGTTTCTTGTGATCAATTTGCAGCCTACAAATTATTTGTAATTATTTTGCGGCCCATTGACCATCCGATCAAGAAAGAATTGTCCTGTGGCTAAATCTAGTTGAAAGCCATGGGGCTTTCCTTAACCACAGCCATACTCTGGACCTGGTTATTACCAAGGGGCTTTCTACTGGGCCCACCCATAACCACAGCCATACTCTGGACCTGGTTATTACCAAGGGGCTTTCTACTGGGCCCACCCATAACTACAACCATACTCTGGACCTGGTTATTACCAAGGGGCTTTCTACTGGGCCCACCCATAACCACAGCCATACTCTGGACCTGGTTATTACCAAGGGGCTTTCTACTGGGCCCACCCATAACTACAGCCATACTCTGGACCTGGTTATTACCAAGGGGCTTTCTACTGGGCCCACCCATAACCACAGCCATACTCTGGACCTGGTTATTACCAAGGGGCTTTCTACTGGGACCACCCATAACCACAGCCATACTCTGGACCTGGTTATTACCAAGGGGCTTTCCTTAACCACAGCCATACTCTGGACCAGGTTATTACCAAGGGGCTTTCCTTAACCACAGCCATACTCTGGACCGGGTTATTACCAAGGGGCTTTCCTTAACCACAGCCATACTCTGGAACGGGTTATTACCAAGGGGCTTTCCTTAACCACAGCCATACTCTGGAACGGGTTATTACCAAGGGGCTTTCTACTGGGACCACCCATAACCACAGCCATACTCTGGACCTGGTTATTACCAAGGGGCTTTCTACTGGATACACCCATAACCACAGCCATACTCTGGACCTGGTTATTGCCAAGGGGCTTTCTACTAGGCCCACCCATAACCACAGCCATACTCTGGTCCTGGTTATTACCAAGGAGCTTTCTACTGGGCCCACCCATAACCACAGCCATACTCTGGACCTGGTTATTACCAAGGGGCTTTCTACTGGGCCCAGCCATAACTACAGCCATACTCTGGACCTGGTTATTACCAAGGGGCTTTCTACTGGGCCCTGCCATAACTACAGCCATACTCTGGACCTGGTTATTACCAAGGGGCTTTCTACTGGGCCTACCCATAACTACAGCCATACTCTGGACCTAGTTATTACCAAGGGGCTTTCTACTGGGCCCACCCATAACCACAGCCATACTCTGGACCTGGTTATTGCCAAGGGGCTTTCTACTAGGCCCACCCATAACCACAGCCATACTCTGGTCCTGGTTATTACCAAGGGGCTTTCTACTAGGCCCACCCATAACCATAGCCATACTCTGGTCCTGGTTATTACCAAGGGGCTTTCTACTAGGCCCACCCATAACCACAGCCATACTCTGGACCTGGTTATTACCAAGGGGTGGCCGAGGCATGGCGTGGGAGCCTGGCGAGCTGGCCGAGGCGTGGGAGCCTGGCGAGCCGGGAACCTGGCGAGCCGGCTGAGGCAAGGCGAGGGAGCCTGGTGAGCCGGCCGAGGCGTGGGAGCCTGGCGAGCCAGGCGGGGCAAGGGAACCTGGCGAGGGAGCCTGGCGAGGGAGCCTGGCGAGGGAGCCTGGCGAGGGAGCCTGGCGAGGGTGCCTGGCGAGGGAGCCTGGCGAGGGAGCTGAGGGAGCCTGGCGAGGGAGCAGGGCGAGGCGAGGGAGCCGGGCGAGCCTGGTGAGGGAGCCGGGCGAGGGAGGCGAGAGCCTGGAGAGCCTGGAGAGCCGGGCGAGGCGAGGGAGCCTGGAGAGCCGGCCGAGGCGAGGGAGCCTGGAGAGCCGGCCGAGGCGAGGGAGCCTGGAGAGCCGGCCGAGGCGAGGGAGCCTGGAGAGCCGGCCGAGGCGAGGGAGCCTGGAGAGCCGGCCGAGGCGAGGGAGCCTGGAGAGCCGGCCGAGGCGAGGGAGCCTGGAGAGCCGGCCGAGGCGAGGGAGCCTGGAGAGCCGGCGGAGGTGAGGGAGCCTGGCGAGGGAGTCTGGCGAGGCGAGGGAGCCTGGCGAGGGAGTCTGGAGAGGCGAGGGAGCCTGGCGAGGGAGCCTGGCGGGCTGAGGCAGCCTGGCGAGGGAGCCTGGCGGGCTGAGGCGAGGGAGCCTGGCGGGCTGAGGTGCGGCGAGGGAGCCTGGCTGGCTGATGCGAGGTAGCCTGGCGGGCTGAGGCAGGGCGAGGGAGCCTGGCGAGCCGGCCAAGGCATGGCGTGGGAGCCTGAACAGAAGGTCCCAGGCATGGTGTGGGTGCCTGGTGAGCCGTCCGAGGCTTGGCGTGGGAGCCGGGCGGGGCATGGCTAACAACTTCCGGCGCCGACAGAGATGGCCGCCTCGCTTCAAATTCCTAGGAAACTATGTAGTTTTTTGTTTTTTTACGTGTTATTTCTTACATTAGTACCCCAGGTCATCTTAGGTTTCATTACATACAGTCGAGAAGAACTACTGAATATAAGATCAGCGTCAACTCACCATCAGTACGACCAAGAATATGACTTTCGCGAAGCGGATCCTGTGTTCTGCCTTCCACCCAGGACAAAGGAATGGATCCCAGCCTGCGACCCAAAACAACGGCGTCGTAAAAGAGGCAAACGAAGCGGTCTTCTGGTCAGGCTGCGGAGACGGGCACATCGCGCACCACTCCCTAGCATACTACTCGCCAATGTCCAGTCTCTTGACAACAAGGTTGATGAAATCCGAGCAAGGGTAGCATTCCAGAGGGACATCAGGCCTGTAACGTTCTTTGCTTCACGGAAACATGGCTCACTCGAGAGACTCTATCAGAGTCGGTGCAGCCAGCTGGTTTCTCCACGCATCGCGCCGACAGAAACAAACATCTTTCTGATAAGAAGAGGGGCGGGGGCGTATGCTTTATGGTTAACGAGACGTGGTGTGGTCACATCAACATACAGGAACTCAAGTCCTTCTGTTCACCTGATTTAGAATTCGTCACAATCAAATGTCGACCACATTATCTACCAAGGGAATTCTCTTCGATTATAATCACAGCCGTATATATTCCCCCCCAAGCAGTGTTGTAACTTTAATGTGTTACAGAGTTAATGTTTGAGTTTATTCTTTGAACTGTATCTAAAGATATTTCTTTAGATTTATTTGCATATGTAATTGTATTGGGTTGTGTTGAATTACGCTTTTTGACTGCAAGTCCCAGAATGCCTTGCGAGAGGAATGAGTGATAACGCGCCAATTATGTGCAGGTGCGGATGATTGTGGCTGACTTTCCAACAGCATCTTACCTGCATTGCTCTGTACCAAAACAATTGTTGTTAAATGTAACGTAAACAAGTATTCTTACTAAAATAAGCTTTCGTATCAAACCCGACGTCCCGAGTCATTACTAAGAAGTTAGTTAATCTAAAATTTGGTGCCGAAACCCGGGATATGAGCTGCGACGAAGAAGTGGCTGAAATGGCTGAGGAGGAACGTCGGCATGAAGCAGAAAGAATGAGACGAAAGCGGGGTACCATTCGAGGCGCAACAACTCGGATTTTGAATCAGATTGACGTGGAAATATCCCAGTCAAATCCGGATACCGATCACTTGAGTACATTGTTGGAATTGCTATCCGCTAAGGAGGACAGTTTGTTTGAGCTCGATCGTGGAATTGAACAGTTAACGCCATTGGACGGATTGGAGGCAGAGATTGCATGCACGGAGGATTACAAAGAACGCATTATCATGCTGAAGAGCCGTGCACAAAGAGTGATAACGAAGAAACAGGACGTCAATCCACTACCAGCCCGGGTGAGTGACGCTAACTCAAACATATCACAGAGACAATCAGTAAGGCTACCGAAGTTGATTATTGAGAAATTCTATGGAGATGTCAGTATGTGGCAGGAGTTTTGGAGCCAATATGAGACTGCTATTCACAACAATGATTCCCTGTGTAAAAAAGAGAAGTTTACCTATCTGAAAACATATCTCACTGGACCAGCTGCAAAGGCAGTAGCAGGACTGATGTTAACAGACAGTAACTATGATAATGCAATCACTCTACTCAAGAGCAGATTTGGAAGGAAAGATTTTGTGATTAGTGCTCATATGTCAAAGCTGCTGAATCTCACACCTGTGAAGAAATCCTCTGATCTAAATGCATTGAGGCAGCTATATGATGAATGTGAAATTCAGATTAGGAGCCTGGAATCACTGGGTGTAATGTCAGAAACCTATGGAAGCCTACTATTCCCAATCTTACTGCAGATGATTCCAGAGGACATAGCTCTTGACTATAGTCGTCAGAGGGGAGTAGATGATGAATGGAAAGTGTCTGAGATTATCAGTTTCCTACAGAAAGAGGTTCAGAGCAGGGAGAGAGCGCTACAAATGACAAGATCATACAACCAACAGAAAGAGAGCAAACCATGGAACAAGTCATGCTTCTCCAATGAAATGAAAACAAAAAGACCCAACATGCCCTCTGCTGCAGCACTGCATACAGCCAGCCAGAAGGAACAACAAACGTGTCTATTTTGTGACAGTGCAGATCACAAATCAGAAAACTGCACTGACTACAATATTGCTACACGCAAAGAGAAACTAAAGAACATGGGAAGATGCTTTGTATGTTTAGGACAGAGACACATAGCAAAATTCTGTAAAGTCAAAGATGTGTCATGTGCAACATGTGGAAGCAGACATCACATTGCGGTTTGTACCAGTAAGAGGAGGGAGGTGCAACCCCCTACTGTTTCTGTAGATGCTGTTGTTTCCTCAGTTATTCCCCATTCAGTGAAGATGAAACCAGATGGACAGAACACTGTGTTGCTACAAACGGCAAAGGCATGGGTAGAAGGCCCATCGGGCAGGAAGATAGCTCGTTGCTTACTAGATGGAGGCAGTCAGAGAAGCTTCATACATGAAAACCTTGTGAAGGGCTTGAAGCTACCAGTAATCAGACAAGAGGCACTCACTCTTCACACGTTTGGCTCCTCTGCCCCAGCAACATCCCAACGCAACACAGTGAAAGTCATCTTGGAGAATGTCTGGGACAAACAGCAGAGAATAGAGATAGAGGCAATTGAAACCCCACAAGTGTGCACAGCTGTGATGAAGGTTCCTGGTGAACGGATTCAGTATGAGCTCAGTAAAAGGGGACTGCAGCTCGCAGACTTTCCAGGAGATGACAATGATCCTGAACTCTCTGTCCTGATAGGAGCAGACTACTACTGGCAGATAGTATCAGGCAGAGTGGAGCGACTGACGGAGACGCTAGTTGCTTTAGAGAGCACCTTTGGATGGTCGGTGCAGGGACCCGTGTCCATGTCAAGTGTCGCCGAGGCAACTTGCATGTTCATCCCACTTGATGAAGACACACTAGTCTCCAAGCAATTGCATGCATTCTGGGAGCTTGAGTCTCTGGGTATTCTAAGCGAGAAAACACAGAACTCAGAGGAAACCGAGGCTCTACAAAGGTTTGAGGAAACAACCACCTTCAAAGATGGGCGATACCATGTGGAGTTGCCATGGAAACGAGAAATGCCAGAACTCCAAGACAACTATAGAATCGCCAAGAAACGGTTTGAATGTCTGAAGAAAAGGCTGAAGAAGGATGTGACGTTGTACAGCAGATACAATGAAGTAGTAGAAGACTACTTACAACAAGATATGGCAGAGGACGTGCCCAAGGACAACGCATCAAGTGCAGACAACGTAAAATACTACTTACCTCACCATGCAGTACTCCGAGAAGATAAGGTGACAACAAAACTGAGATTGGTGTTTGATGCCTCGTCCCATGAAGATGGCTGTCCATCTCTCAATGACTGTCTACTCACAGGACCGAACCTGAATCCGGATCTGCTCAGCGTTCTGATAAAGTTCAGACTACATGAGATCGCATTCATGGCAGACATCAAGAAAGCTTTCCTGCAGATATCCCTAGCAGAGAGAGACAGAGACGCCGTGAGATTTCTATGGCTCACTGGCCCACCAAGAGGAGAAAATGAAGAGGAGCTGCGTGTGCTGAGGATGAAAAGAGTGGTATTTGGAGCTTCCCCAAGTCCATTTTTGCTGGCAGCTACAATCAGGAAGCGCCTGAAACTATATGAAACAGAACAACCAGAAGTTGTAGAGATACTGAGAGAGTCACTCTACGTAGATGACTTCATTGCAAGTTCACGCAATGTTGAAGAGGCTTACCTTGTGACAACAACTGCAAAGCGAATGCTGTCGAATGCAGGCATGGACCTCTGCAAGTGGATGACAAATTCTCCTGAATTGAAAACAAAATGTGAGGAGAGTACGACAACTGACCACCCATTGACGCTAGAAACACAAGGATTAGCGCTGAAGGTTTTAGGTTTAGTATGGAGGCCGGAAACGGATGACTTTGTGTATGACCTCAGGCCGTTACTGAGCATTCGTCTGCACGTATCTTCGACCCTCTTGGTTTCTTAACTCCCTTCACCATCAGGATCAAGTGCATGTTCCAGGAAATGTGGGAGAGGGGACTCAGCTGGGACGAAGAATTACCACCTGATCTGACACTAGAATGGCAACAGTGGTGTTCAGAACTACCCCAGTTACACCAGCTCACCATACCAAGGTGGTACAGAACAGACATGCGGCCACAGAATAACCACACCCTGAAACTACACGTGTTCTGTGATGCAAGTGAAAGGGCTTACAGTGCAGTAGCTTACTTGCAAGGTGAGTCACAAGACAGGGAAACAACAAGTCTAGTCGCATCCAAGTCCAGGGTAGCCCCACTTAAGAAAATGACGCTGCCACGCCTGGAGCTCATGGGAGCTGTGATTGGAGCGAGACTAGCAAACAACTTGATGACCACACTGAAAATGGAAGAAAAACAGATTAACATGTGGACAGACTCGATGATCGTGCTGCATTGGATTTGCAGCTCAGCTCAGAAATGGAAACAGTTTGTTGCGAACAGAGTGACGGAGATCCAGTCCTTGACCAATCCAGAGTCATGGTCACATATTGAAGGGAAAACGAATCCAGCTGACCTCCCTACAAGAGGACAAACTGTTAGAAACTTGACACAGAGCGAGCTATGGTGGAATGGACCCAGAATTCTGACATCACCCAATCAGTCCGAAGAGACTGATGATAACAAGGTTCCGGATGAGGTGAATATAGAACTCAAGTCCAGTTGCCAGGCTACTGTACAACTCGCAGCAAACAGCACAGACAGCACTGAACCTGTGTTGGAGCTTGAAAGGTACAGCAAACTGAAAAGAGTGTTCAGAGTCACCGCCTGGATAAAGAGATTCATAGCCAATGCTCGTACAACCATAAAGATGCAAGGTGAACTGACTGCTGACGAACTGTTCGATGCAGAAAAGTACTGGATTAAGGTAACACAACAACAGAGTTTCGGACAGGAGATCAAACTACTGAAGGCAGGAAAAAGCCTAAACAATGACTGTAAAATCAGAGAACTGAAACCTTTCCTGGACGAACACGAACTGCTCAGTGTAGGAGGAAGACTGCAACAGTCCAACTTCACATTCAGAGAGCAGCACCCATGGGTTCTGCCCAATAAGTCCAGATACTCAGAAATGCTGATACAGTACCAACATGAGAAGGTGATGCATTCTGGAGCAAGTGACACTCAGCACCCAACGTTACACAAGCGCGAAATGACACGCAGATGGAAGTACAGGCAGAGACTTGTGACCAGTTTCTGGAACAGTTGGCGAAGAGACTACTTGCTGGATCTAAAGTCAGCACACCGCTGTGACACACCACAGCCCACCCCACTGAAAGCGGGTGACGTTGTACTCATTGGAGAAGATAACCTACCCAGACAAACCTGGAAACTAGGAAAGATTGAGGAACTGTTTCCAGGCCGAGATGGCTTAGTTAGATCATGTTCAGTTCGTACTGCTTCAGGGACTTTGTTGAGGAGACCTATTCAGTTGATATACTGCCTAGAGATCTAGATGAACACAATTGTTCATCGGGGGGGGAGGATGTTGTAACTTTAATGTGTTACAGAGTTAATGTTTGAGTTTATTCTTTGAACTGTATCTAAAGATATTTCTTTAGATTTATTTGCATATGTAATTGTATTGGGTTGTGTTGAATTACGCTTTTTGACTGCAAGTCCCAGAATGCCTTGCGAGAGGAATGAGTGATAACGCGCCAATTATGTGCAGGTGCGGATGATTGTGGCTGACTTTCCAACAGCATCTTACCTGCATTGCTCTGTACCAAAACAATTGTTGTTAAATGTAACGTAAACAAGTATTCTTACTAAAATAAGCTTTCGTATCAAACCCGACGTCCCGAGTCATTACTAAGAAGTTAGTTAATCTAAAAAGCAGACACATCCATGGCTCTGAACAAACTTTATTTGACTCTTTGCAAACTGGAATCCACATATCAGCCCTGAGGCTGCAATCAATGTAGCTGGGGATTTTAACAAGGCTAATCTGAAAACAAGACTCCCTAAATTGTATCAGCATATCGATTGCGCAACCAGGGCTGGTAAAACCTTGGATCGTTGCTATTCTAACTTCCGCGATGCATATAAGGCCCTCCCCCGCCCTCCTTTCGGAAAAGCTGACCACAACTCCATTTTGTTGCTCCCTGCCTACAGACAGAAGCTAAAACAAGAAGCTCCCACGCTGAGGTCTGTTCAACGCTGGTCCGACCAATCTGATTCCACGCTCCAAGACTGCTTCCATCACGTGGACTGGGATATGTTTCGTATTGCGTCAAACAACAACATTGACGAATACGCTGATTCGGTGAGCAAGTTCATTAGAACGTGCGTTGAAGATGTCGTTCCCATAGCAACGATTAAAACATTCCCAAACCAGAAACCGTGGATTGATGGCAGCATTCGAGGGAAACTGAAAGCACGAACCACTGCTTTTAATCAGGGCAAGGTGACCGGAAACATTGTAGCTATTCCCTCCGCAAGGTAATCAAACAAGTTAAGCGTCAGTATAGAGACAAAGAAGAATCGCAATTCAACGGCTCAGACACAAGAGGTATGTGGCAGGGTCTACAGTCAATCACGGATTACAAAAAGAAAACCAGCCCAGTCATGGACCAGGATGTCTTGCTCCCAGGCAGACTAAATCACTTTTTTGCCTGTTTTGAGGACAATACAGTGCCACTGACACGGCCCGCAACCAAAACATGCAGACTCTCCTTCACTGCAGCCGAGGTGAATAAAACATTTAAACGTGTTAACCCTCTCAAGGCTGCAGGCCCAGACGGCATCCCCAGCCGCGCCCTCAGAGCATGCGCAGACCAGCTGGCTGGTGTGTTTACGGACATATACAATCAATCCCTATCCCAGTCTGCTGTTCCAACATGCTTCAAGAGGGCCACCATTGTTCCTGTTCCCAAGAAAGCTAAGGTAACTGAGCTAAACACTTCCGTCATCATGAAGTGCTTTGAGAGACTAGTCAAGGACCATATCACCTCCACCCTACCTGATACCCTAGACCCACTCCAATTTGCTTACTGCCCAAATAGGTCCACAGACGATGCAATCTCAACCACACTGCACACTGCCCTAACCCATCTGTACAAGAGGAATACCTATGTGAGAATGCTGTTCATCGACTACAGCTCAGCATTTAACACCATAGTACCCTCCAAACTCGTCATCAAGCTCGAGACCCTGGGTCTCGACCCCGCCCTGTGCAACGGTACTGGACTTCCTGACGGGCCGCCCCAGGTGGTGAGGGTAGGTAACAACATCTACACCCCGCTGATCCTCAACACTGGGGCCCCACAAGGGTGCGTTCTGAGCCCTCTCCTGTACTCCCTGTTCACCCACAACTGCGTGGCCACGCACGCCTACAACTCAATCATCAAGTTTGCAGACGACACAACAGTGGTAGGCTTGATTACCAACAACGACGAGACGGCCTGCAGGGAGGAGGTGAGGGCCCTCGGAGTGTGGTGTCAGGAAAATAACCTCACACTCAACGTCAACAAAACTAAGGAGAAGATTGTGGACTTCAGGAAACAGCAGAGGGAACACCTCCCTATCCACATCGATGGAACAGTAGTGGAGAGGGTAGTAAGTTTTAAGTTCCTCGGCGTACACATCACAGACAAACTGAATTGGTCCACCCACACAGACAGCATCGTGAAGAAGGCGCAGCAGCGCCTCTTCAATCTCAGGAGGCTGAAGAAATTCGGCTTGTCACCAAAAGCACTCACAAACTTCTACAGATGCGCAATCGAGAGCATCCTGGTGGGCTGTATCACCGCCTGGTACGGCAACTGCTCCGCCCACAACCGTAAGGCTCTCCAGAGGGTAGTGAGGTCTGCACAACGCATCACCGGGGGCAAACTACCTGCCCTCCAGGACACCTACACCACCTGATGTCACAGGAAGGCCATAAAGATCATCAAGGACAACAACCACCCGAGCCACTGCCTGTTCACCCTGCTATCATCCAGAAGGCGAGGTCAGTACAGGTGCATCAAAGCTGGGACCGAGAGACTGAAAAACAGCTTCTATCTCAAGGCCATCAGACTGTTAAACAGCCACCACTAACATTGAGTGGCTGCTGCCAACACACTGACTCAACTCCAGCCACTTTAATAATGGGAATTGATGTAAAGTATATCACTAGCCACTTTAAACAATGCTACTTAATATAATGTTTACACACCCTACATTATTTATCTCATATGTATACGTATATACTGTACTCTATATCATCTTCTGCATCTTTCTGTAATACATGTATCACTAGCCACTTTAAACTATGCCACTTTGTTTACATACTCATCTCATATGTATATACTGTACTCGATACCATCTACTGGATCTTGCCTATGCCGCTCTGTGCCATCACTCATTCATATATATTTATGTACATATTCTTTATCCCTTTACACTTGTGTGTATAAGGTAGTAGTTTTGGAATTGTTAGCTAAATTAGTCGTTGGTTATTACTGCATTGTCGGAACTAGAAGCACAAGCATTTCGCTACACTCGCATTAACATCTGCTAACCATGTGTATGTGACAAATAAAATTTGATTTGATTTGATTTGGGACCCGGGCGGGGCATGGCGTGGGAGCCGGGCAAGGCATGGCGTGGGAGCCGGCCGTGGCATGGCATGGGAGACGGCCGAGCAAACCGAGGCTTTCGAGCCAGCTGAGGCATAGAAGCGTGACGAGCCAGCTGAGACTTAGAAGCCTGACGAGCCAGCTGAGACATAGAAGCCTGACGAGCCAGCTGAGACATAGAAGCCTGACGAGCCAGCTGAGGCATAGAAGCCTGACGAGCCAGCTGAGGCATAGAAGCCTGACGAGCCAGCTGAGGCATAGAAGCCTGACGAGCCAGCTGAGGCATAGAAGCCTGACGAGCCAGCTGAGGCATAGAAGCCTGACGAGCCAGCTGAGGCATAGAAGCCTGACGAGCCAGCTGAGGCATAGAAGCCTGACGAGCCAGCTGAGGCATAGAAGCCTGACGAGCCAGCTGAGACATAGAAGCCTGACGAGCCAGCTGAGACATAGAAGCCTGACGAGCCAGCTGAGACATAGAAGCCTGACGAGCCAGCTGAGACATAGAAGCCTGACGAGCCAGCTGAGACATAGAAGCCTGACGAGCCAGCTGAGGCATAGAAGCCTGACGAGCCAGCTGAGGCATAGAAGCCTGACGAGCCAGCTGAGGCATAGAAGCCTGACGAGCCAGCTGAGGCATAGAAGCCTGACGAGCCAGCTGAGGCATAGAAGCCTGACGAGCCAGCTGAGGCATAGAAGCCTGACGAGCCAGCTGAGGCATAGAAGCCTGACGAGCCAGCTGAGACATAGAAGCCTGACGAGCCAGCTGAGGCATAGAAGCCTGACGAGCCAGCTGAGGCATAGAAGCCTGACGAGCCAGCTGAGGCATAGAAGCCTGACGAGCCAGCTGAGACATAGAAGCCTGACGAGCCAGCTGAGGCATAGAAGCCTGACGAGCCAGCTGAGGCATAGAAGCCTGACGAGCCAGCTGAGGCATAGAAGCCTGACGAGCCAGCTGAGACATAGAAGCCTGACGAGCCAGCTGAGGCATAGAAGCCTGACGAGCCAGCTGAGACATAGAAGCCTGACGAGCCAGCTGAGACATAGAAGCCTGACGAGCCAGCTGAGGCATAGAAGCCTGACGAGCCAGCTGAGGCATAGAAGCCTGACGAGCCAGCTGAGGCATAGAAGCCTGACGAGCCAGCTGAGGCATAGAAGCCTGACGAGCCAGCTGAGGCATAGAAGCCTGACGAGCCAGCTGAGGCATAGAAGCCTGACGAGCCAGCTGAGACATAGAAGCCTGACGAGCCAGCTGAGGCATAGAAGCCTGACGAGCCAGCTGAGGCATAGAAGCCTGACGAGCCAGCTGAGGCATAGAAGCCTGACGAGCCAGCTGAGACATAGAAGCCTGACGAGCCAGCTGAGGCATAGAAGCCTGACGAGCCAGCTGAGGCATAGAAGCCTGACGAGCCAGCTGAGGCATAGAAGCCTGACGAGCCAGCTGAGACATAGAAGCCTGACGAGCCAGCTGAGGCATAGAAGCCTGACGAGCCAGCTGAGACATAGAAGCCTGACGAGCCAGCTGAGACATAGAAGCCTGACGAGCCAGCTGAGACATAGAAGCCTGACGAGCCAGCTGAGACATAGAAGCCTGACGAGCCAGCTGAGACATAGAAGCCTGACGAGCCAGCTGAGGCATAGAAGCCTGACGAGCCAGCTGAGGCATAGAAGCCTGACGAGCCAGCTGAGGCATAGAAGCCTGACGAGCCAGCTGAGGCATAGAAGCCTGACGAGCCAGCTGAGGCATAGAAGCCTGACGAGCCAGCTGAGGCATAGAAGCCTGACGAGCCAGCTGAGACATAGAAGCCTGACGAGCCAGCTGAGGCATAGAAGCCTGACGAGCCAGCTGAGACATAGAAGCCTGACGAGCCAGCTGAGACATAGAAGCCTGACGAGCCAGCTGAGGCATAGAAGCCTGACGAGCCAGCTGAGGCATAGAAGCCTGACGAGCCAGCTGAGGCATAGAAGCCTGACGAGCCAGCTGAGGCATAGAAGCCTGACGAGCCAGCTGAGGCATAGAAGCCTGACGAGCCAGCTGAGGCATAGAAGCCTGACGAGCCAGCTGAGACATAGAAGCCTGACGAGCCAGCTGAGGCATAGAAGCCTGACGAGCCAGCTGAGGCATAGAAGCCTGACGAGCCAGCTGAGGCATAGAAGCCTGACGAGCCAGCTGAGACATAGAAGCCTGACGAGCCAGCTGAGGCATAGAAGCCTGACGAGCCAGCTGAGGCATAGAAGCCTGACGAGCCAGCTGAGGCATAGAAGCCTGACGAGCCAGCTGAGACATAGAAGCCTGACGAGCCAGCTGAGGCATAGAAGCCTGACGAGCCAGCTGAGACATAGAAGCCTGACGAGCCAGCTGAGACATAGAAGCCTGACGAGCCAGCTGAGACATAGAAGCCTGACGAGCCAGCTGAGACATAGAAGCCTGACGAGCCAGCTGAGACATAGAAGCCTGACGAGCCAGCTGAGACATAGAAGCCTGACGAGCCAGCTGAGGCATAGAAGCCTGACGAGCCAGCTGAGGCATAGAAGCCTGACGAGCCAGCTGAGGCATAGAAGCCTGACGAGCCAGCTGAGGCATAGAAGCCTGACGAGCCAGCTGAGGCATAGAAGCCTGACGAGCCAGCTGAGACTTAGAAGCCTGACGAGCCAGCTGAGACATAGAAGCCTGACGAGCCAGCTGAGACATAGAAGCCTGACGAGCCAGCTGAGACATAGAAGCCTGACGAGCCAGCTGAGACATAGAAGCCTGACGAGCCAGCTGAGACATAGAAGCCTGACGAGCCAGCTGAGGCATAGAAGCCTGACGAGCCAGCTGAGGCATAGAAGCCTGACGAGCCAGCTGAGGCATAGAAGCCTGACGAGCCAGCTGAGGCATAGAAGCCTGACGAGCCAGCTGAGGCATAGAAGCCTGACGAGCCAGCTGAGGCATAGAAGCCTGACGAGCCAGCTGAGGCATAGAAGCCTGACGAGCCAGCTGAGGCATAGAAGCCTGACGAGCCAGCTGAGGCATAGAAGCCTGACGAGCCAGCTGAGACATAGAAGCCTGACGAGCCAGCTGAGGCATAGAAGCCTGACGAGCCAGCTGAGGCATAGAAGCCTGACGAGCCAGCTGAGGCATAGAAGCCTGACGAGCCAGCTGAGACATAGAAGCCTGACGAGCCAGCTGAGGCATAGAAGCCTGACGAGCCAGCTGAGGCATAGAAGCCTGACGAGCCAGCTGAGGCATAGAAGCCTGACGAGCCAGCTGAGGCATAGAAGCCTGACGAGCCAGCTGAGGCATAGAAGCCTGACGAGCCAGCTGAGGCATAGAAGCCTGACGAGCCAGCTGAGGCATAGAAGCCTGACGAGCCAGCTGAGGCATAGAAGCCTGACGAGCCAGCTGAGGCATAGAAGCCTGACGAGCCAGCTGAGGCATAGAAGCCTGACGAGCCAGCTGAGGCATAGAAGCCTGACGAGCCAGCTGAGGCATAGAAGCCTGACGAGCCAGCTGAGACATAGAAGCCTGACGAGCCAGCTGAGGCATAGAAGCCTGACGAGCCAGCTGAGGCATAGAAGCCTGACGAGCCAGCTGAAGCATAGAAGCCTGACGAGCCAGCTGAGACATAGAAGCCTGACGAGCCAGCTGAGGCATAGAAGCCTGACGAGCCAGCTGAGACATAGAAGCCTGACGAGCCAGCTGAGACATAGAAGCCTGACGAGCCAGCTGAGACATAGAAGCCTGACGAGCCAGCTGAGACATAGAAGCCTGACGAGCCAGCTGAGGCATAGAAGCCTGACGAGCCAGCTGAGGCATAGAAGCCTGACGAGCCAGCTGAGGCATAGAAGCCTGACGAGCCAGCTGAGTCATCCCCGGTTACGACAGCGACACTCGAACTCGACGTCACCAACAAAAAAGGAAAAAAAAGGACAAAACTCCCTGATGCTTCCAACTGTGGTGTCTGCATTCTGTAACGGTTCCGTAACTACAGACACTGGGAGACGGGAAGCAAGTACAGCCCTGGCAACATCTTCTCCACTATCCCTGCAACATCTTCTCCACTAGTCCTGCAACATCTTCTCCACTAGCCCTGGCAACATCTTCTCCACTAGCCCTGGCAACATCTTCTCCACTAGCCCTGGCAACATCTTCTCCACTATCCCTGGCAACATCTTCTCCACTATCCCTGGCAACATCTTCTCCACTATCCCTGGCAACATCTTTTCCACTATCCCTGGCAACATCTTCTCCACTAGCCCTGGCAACATCTTCTCCACTAGCCCTGGCAACATCTTCTCCACTATCCCTGGCAACATCTTCTCCACTAGCCCTGGCAACATCTTCTCCACTAGCCCTGGCAACATCTTCTCCACTAGCCCTGGCAACATCTTCTCCACTAGCCCTGGCAACATCTTCTCCACTAGCCCTGGCAACATCTTCTCCACTATCCCTGGCAACATCTTCTCCACTAGCCCTGTCAACATCTTCTCCACTATCCCTGGCAACATCTTCTCCACTAGCCCTGGCAACATCTTCTCCACTAGCCCTGGCAACATCTTCTCCGCTAGGCCTGGCAACATCTTCTCCGCTAGCCCTGGCAACATCTTCTCCACTATCTCTGGCAACATCTTCTCCACTAGCCCTGGCAACATGTTCTTTCTCTAGCCCTGCGGAGCCTTCTCCTCTGCTGAGAAAATAACAGTCAGTTAGTTTCATTCTCACAGCCAGGGAAAACCATACAGGTCTGTCTGTTTGCCTGTCAGACAGAATCACTTGTTTACTTGTTTTTTACGTATTGTCACAGGAACATATCCCACAATCCTTTGTTCCACATCTACCCGGGTCACTTTGATGACCTGACCCAGCTCCAGTCCCTGTGAGTAGAACACATACTGTATAGCCTAGCCTATCAGTACAGTACACCACCAGTACCTACCAGTACATTACCTACCAGTTCAGTACACTACAATTACCTACCATTACACTACCATTACCTACCAGTACATTACCTACCAGTACAGTATACCACCAGTACCTACCAGTACAGTACACTACCAGCACCTACCAGTACATTACCTACCAGTACAGTACACTACCAGTACCAACCAGTACATTACCTACCAGTACAGTACACTACCATTACCTACTAGTACAGTGCACTACCATTACCTACCAGTACAGTACACTACCATTACCTACCAATACATTACTTACCAGTACAGTACACTACCAGTACCTACCAGTACAGTACACTACCAGTACCTAACAGTACATTACCTACCAGTACAGTACAATACCATTACCTACCAGTACATTACCTACCAGTACCTACCAGTACAGTACACTACCAGTACCTAACAGTACATTACCTACCAGTACAGTACACTACCATTACCTACCAGTACACTACCAGTACCTACCAGTACATTACCTACCAGTACAGTACACTACCATTACCTACCAGGACACTACCATTACCTACCAGTACAGTACACTACCATTACCTACCAATACATTACTTACCAGTACAGTACAATACCATTACCTACCAGTACATTACCTACCAGTACAGTACACTACCAGTAGCTACCAGTACAGTACACTACCATTACCTACCAGTACAGTACACTAGCAGTACCTACCAATACATTACCTACCAGTACAGTACACTACCAGTACCTACCAGTACATTATCTACCAGTACAGTACACTACCATTACCTACCAGTACATTACCAGTACCTACCAGTACATTACCTACCAGTACAGTACACTACTATTACCTACCAGGACACTACCATTACCTAATCAGTACATTACCTACAAGTACATTACCTACCAGTACATACCTACCAGTACAGTACACTACCATTACCTACCAGTACATTACACTACCAGTACCGAACACTACCAGTACCTACCGGTATAGTACACTACCATTACCTACCAGTACATTCCTACTAGTACCGTACACTACCATTACCTACCAGTACATTCCTACCAGTACCGTACACTACCATTGCCTACCAGTACAGTACCTACCAGAACATTCCAGTACAGTACACTACCATTACCTACCAGTACATTCCTACTAGTACAGTACAATAACATTACCTACCAGTACATTACCTACCAGTACCGTACACTACCATTACCTACCAGTAGAGTACCTACCAGAACATACCAGTACAGTACACTGCCAGAACATACCAGTACAGTACACTACCATTACCTACCAGTAACGTACACTACCAGAACATACCAGTACCGTACACTACCAGTACAGTACACTACCAGAACATACCAGTACAGTACACTACCATTACCTACCAGTACCGTACACTACCATTACCTACCAGTACAGTACCTACCAGTACTGTACACTAACAGAACATACCAGTACCGTACACTACCAGTACCGTACACTACCATTAACTACCACTACAGCACGCTACCATTACCTACCAGTACAGTACACTACCATTACCTACCAGTACATTCCTACTAGTACCGTACACTACCATTACCTACCAGTACACTCCTACCAGTACCGTACACTACCATTACCTACCAGTACAGTACCTACCAGAACATACCAGTACAGTACACTACCATTACCTACCAGTACATTCCTACTAGTACAGTACAATAACATTACCTACCAGTACATTACCCTCCAGTACCGTACACTACCATTACCTACCAGTACAGTACCTACCAGAACATACCAGTACAGTACACTACCAGAACATACCAGTACAGTACACTACCATTACCTACCAGTACCGTACACTACCAGAACATACCAGTACCGTACACTACCAGTACCTACCAGTACAGTACACTACCAGAACATACCAGTACAGTACACTACCATTACCTACCAGTACCGTACACTACCATTACCTACCAGTACAGTACCTACCATTACCTACCAGTACAGTACCTACCAGTACTGTACACTAACAGAACATACCAGTACCGTACACTACCATTACCTACCAGTACAGTACCTACCAGTACTGTACACTAACAGAACATACCAGTACCGTACACTACCAGTACCGTACACTACCATTACCTACCACTACAGCATGCTACCATTACCTACCAGTACAGTACACTACCATTACCTACCAGTACATTACCAGTACCTACCAGTACATTACCTACCAGTACAGTACACTACCATTACCTACCAGGACACTACCATTACCTATCAGTACATTACCTGCAAGTACATTACCTACCAGTACATTACCTACCAGTACAGTACACTACCATTACCTACCAGTACATTACACTACCAGTAAGGTACACTACCAGTACCTACCGGTATAGTACACTACCATTACCTACCAGTACATTCCTACTAGTACCGTACACTACCATTACCTACCAGTACATTACCTACCAGTACAGTACACTACCAGAACATACCAGTACCGTACACTACCAGTACCTACCAGTACACTACCAGAACATACCAGTACAGTACACTACCATTACCTACCAGTACCGTACACTACCATTACCTACCAGTACAGTACCTACCAGTACTGTACACTAACAGAACATACCAGTACCGTACACTACCAGTACCGTACACTACCATTACCTACCACTACAGCACGCTACCATTACCTACCAGTACAGTACACTACCATTACCTACCAGTACAGTACACTACCATTGCCTACCAGTACAGTACCTACCAGTACCTACCAGTACAGTACACTACCATTACCTACCAGTACAGTACACTACCATTACCTACCAGTACAGTACACTACCATTACCTACCAATACATTACCTACCAGTACAGTACACTACCAGTACCTACCAGTACATTATCTACCAGTACAGTACACTACCATTACCTACCAGTACATTACCAGTACCTACCAGTACATTACCTACCAGTACAGTACACTACTATTACCTACCAGGACACTACCATTACCTAATCAGTACATTACCTACAAGTACATTACCTACCAGTACATTACCTACCAGTACAGTACACTACCATTACCTACCAGTATATTACACTACCAGTACCGTACACTACCAGTACCTACCGGTATAGTACACTACCATTACCTACCAGTACATTCCTACTAGTACCGTACACTACCATTACCTACCAGTACATTCCTACCAGTACCATACACTACCATTACCTACCAGTACAGTACCTACCAGAACATTCCAGTACAGTACACTACCATTACCTACCAGTACATTCCTACTAGTACAGTACAATAACATTACCTACCAGTACATTACCTACCAGTACCGTACACTACTATTACCTACCAGTACAGTACACTACCAGAACATACCAGTACAGTACACTACCATTACCTACCAGTAACGTACACTACCAGAACATACCAGTACCGTACACTACCAGTACCTACCAGTACAGTACACTACCAGAACATACCAGTACAGTACACTACCATTACCTACCAGTACCGTACACTACCATTACCTACCAGTACCGTACACTTCCAGTACTGTACACTAACAGAACATACCAGTACCGTACACTTCCAGTACCGTACACTACCATTAACTACCACTACAGCACGCTACCATTACCTACCAGTACAGTACACTACCATTACCTACCAGTACAGTACACTACCATTACCTACCAGTACAGTACACTACCATTACCTACCAGTACAGTACCTACCAGTACCTACCAGTACAGTACACTACCATTACCTACCAGTACAGTACACTACCATTACCTACCAGTACAGTACACTACCATTACCTACCAGTACAGTACCTACCAGAACATACCAGTACAGTACACTACCAGAACATACCAGTACCGTACACTACAATTACCTACCACTACAGCATGCTACCATTACCTACCAGTACAGTACACTACCATTACCTACCAGTACAGTACACTACCATTACCTACCAGTACCGTACGCTACCCTTACCTACCACTACAGCACGCTACATGTAGATAAATATTGACAATGCTGATAAGAAATCAACTCAACTTAATAACCGGTGTTGTCTTTTCTGTAGGGGTCTGGAGGGTATTGAGATTCCAAACATCCAGACCAAGATGTTTCTACCCATGGGAAACCTCTCACACATGTATGTACACATTCACATTCTATACTAGATGTTAATCACATTCTATGCTATATGTTCATCACATTCTATGCTATATGTTCATCACATTCTATACTATATGTTCATCACATTCTATACTATATGTTCGTCACATTCTATACTATATGTTCATCACATTCTATACTATATGTCCTGTATATCACATTCTATACTATATGTTCATCACATTCTATACTATATGTCCTCTATGTCACATTCTACACTATATGTTCATCACATTCTATACTATATGTTCATCACATTCTATACTATATGT
Source organism: Oncorhynchus clarkii lewisi (assembly GCF_045791955.1). Classification (NCBI taxonomy): domain Eukaryota; kingdom Metazoa; phylum Chordata; class Actinopteri; order Salmoniformes; family Salmonidae; genus Oncorhynchus; species Oncorhynchus clarkii. Next base: position 216,751 of record NW_027261005.1, read on the forward strand.
TCATCACATTCTATACTATATGTCCTCTATGTCACATTCTATACTATATGTCCTGTATATCACATTCTATACTATATGTTCCCACCCCACCCTCTCTTCTCCTCTTATCCCCACCCCTTCCTCTCTTATCCCCCACCCCTTCCTCTCTTATCCCCACCCCTTCCTCTCTTATACCCCACCCCTTCCTCTCTTATCCCCAACCCCTTCCTCTCCTCCTATCCCCCACCCCACCCTCTCTTCTCCTCTTATCCCCACCCCTTCCTCTCTTATCCCCCACCCCTTCCTCTCTTATCCCCCACCCCTTCCTCTCCTCTCCTCTCCTCCTATCCCCCATCCCACCCTCTCTTCTCATCTTATCCCCCACCCCTTCCTCTCCTCTCCTCCTATCCCCCACCCCTTCCTCTCCTCTCCTCCTATCCCCACCCCTTCCTCTCCTCTCCTCCTATCCCCCACCCCTTCCTCTCCTCCTATCCCCCCACCCCTTCCTCTCCTCCTATCCCCCCACCCCTTCCTCTCCTCTTATCCCCCACCCCTTCCTCTCCTCTCCTCCTATCCCCCACCCCTTCCTCTCCTCTCCTCTTTTCCCCCACCCCTTCCTCTCCTCTCCTCTCCTCCTATCCCCCCACACCTTCCTCTCCTCTTATCCCCCACCCCTTCCTCTCCTCTCCTCCTATCCCGCACCCCTTCCTCTCCTCTCCTCTTTTCCCCCACCCCTTCCTCTCATCTGCTCTCCTCCTATCCCCCACCCCTTCCTCTCCTCTCCTCTTTTCCCCCACCCCTTCCTCTCATCTGCTCTCCTCCTATCCCCCACCACACCCTCTCTTCTCATCTTATCCCCACCCCTTCCTCTCCTCCTATCCCCCACCCCTTCCTCTCCTCTCCTCCTATCCCCCACCCCTTCCTCTCCTCTTATCCCCCACCCCTTCCTCTCCTCTTATCCCCCACCCGTTCCTCTCCTCTCCTCCTATCCTCCACCCCTTCCTCTCCTCTCCTCCTATCCCCCATCCCTTCCTCTCCTCTCGTCCTATCCCCCAACCCCTCCTCTCCTCCTATCCCCCACCCCTTCCTCTCCTCTCCTCCTGTCCCCCACCCCTTCCTCTCCTCTCCTCCTATCCCCCAACCTCTCCTCTCCTCCTATCCCCCACCCCTTCCTCTCCTCTCCTCCTGTCCCCCACCCCTTCCTCTCCTCTCCTCCTATCCCCACCCCTTCCTCTCCTCTCCTCCTATCCCCACCCCTTCCTCTCCTCTCCTCCTGTCCCCCACCCCAACCTCTCCTCTCCTCCTATCCCCCAACCCCTCCTCTCCTCCTATCCCCCACCCCTTCCTCTCCTCTCTTCCTGTCCCCCACCCCTTCCTCTCCTCTCCTCCTATCCCCCACCCCTTCCTCTCCTCTCCTCCTGTCCCCCACCCCTTCCTCTCCTCTCCTCCTATCCCCCACCCCTTCCTCTCCTCTCCTCCTGTCCCCCACCCCTTCCTCTCCTCCCCTCCTATCCCCCAACCCTTCCTCTCCTCTCCGTAGCTACTTCAAGACGTTCCAGTACTGTTCCTATGCGCCCCACGTGAGAACGTGTAAGCCCAACACGGACGGTATCTCTTCCTTCGAGGACCTGTTAGCCAACGTGGTGCTCAGGGTCTCTGTGTGGGTCATGGCCTTCATCACATGCTTCGGGAACCTCTTCGTCATCGGGATGAGATCCCTGATCAGAGCGGAGAACAACCTGCACGCCGCCTGCATCAAAGTCCTCTGCTGTGAGTTATATGTACTGTTTATAGATGCACAAGCACGCACATACACACACACACACACACACACACTCTCTCTTTCTATCTCTCTCTTTCTCTCTGGACCTGCTGTCACAACAAACTGCTGTTACTCATCTGTCATTCATTACCCCTTCATCCCTCTCATTCCACCTTCATCCCTCTCATTACCCCTTCATCCCTCTCATTACCCCTTCATCCCTCTCATTACCCCTTCATCCCTCTCATTACCCCTTCATCCCTCTCATTACCCCTTCATCCCTCTCATTACCCCTTCATCCCTCTCATTACCCCTTCATCCCTCTCATTACCCCTTCATCCCTCTCATTACCCCTTCATCCCTCTCATTACCCCTTCATCCCTCTCATTACCCCTTCATCCCTCTCATTACCCCTTCATCCCTCTCATTACCCCTTCATCCCTCTCATTACCCCTTCATCCCTCTCATTACCCCTTCATCCCTCTCATTACCCCTTCATCCCTCTCATTCCACCTTCATCCCTCTCTTCTTCTCTTTGTTTTCTCGGGGGACAGCCTATTTTCCCCTCTCCTATTTTCTCTCTTAACTCTCTCTTCTACCACAACAATCTACTATCTGCTTTTGTTCTAGTTCTGGAACTCTCTCTACCAGGTCTCTACCAGTACACTCTCTACCAGGTCTCTACCAGTACACTCTCTACCAGGTCTCTACCAGTACACTCTCTACCAGGTCTCTACCAGGTCTCTACCAGTACATTCTCTACCAGGTCTCTATCAGTACACTCTCTACCAGGTCTCTACCAGTACACTCTCTACCAGGTCTCTATCAGTACACTCTCTACCAGGTCTCTACCAGTACACTCTCTACCAGGTCTCTATCAGTACATTCTCTACCAGGTCTCTACCAGGTCTCTACCAGGTCTCTATCAGTACATTCTCTACCAGGTCTCTACTAGGTCTCTACCAGTACACTCTCTACCAGGTCTCTACTAGGTCTCTACCAGTACACTCTCTACCAGGTCTCTACTAGGTCTCTACCAGTACACTCTCTACCAGGTCTCTACTAGGTCTCTACCAGTACACTCTCTACTAGGTCTCTACCAGTACACTCTCTACCAGGTCTCTACTAGGTCTCTACCAGTACACTCTCTACCAGGTCTCTACCAGTACACTCTCTACCAGGTCTCTACCAGTACATTCTCTACCAGGTCTCTACCAGTACACTCTCTACCAGGTCTCTACCAGGTTTCTACCAGTACATTCTCTACCAGGTCTCTACCAGTACACTCTCTACCAGGTCTCTACCAGGTTTCTACCAGTACATTCTCTACCAGGTCTCTATCAGTACATTCTCTACCAGATCTCTATCAGTACATTCTCTACCAGGTCTCTACCAGTACATTCTCTACCAGGTCTCTAGCAGGTCTCTATCAGTACATTCTCTACCAGGTCTCTCTCTATCAGTACATTCTCTACCAGATCTCTATCAGTACATTCTCTACCATGTCTCTACCAGTACATTCTCTACCAGGTCTCTATCAGTACATTCTCTACCAGTACACTCTCTACCAGGTCTCTACCAGTACACTCTCTACCAGGTCTCTACCAGTACACTCTCTACCAGGTCTCTACCAGTACATTCTCTACCAGGTCTCTACCAGATCTCTACCAGGTCTCTACCAGATCTCTACCAGGTCTCTACCAGATCTCTACCAGTACATTCTCTACCAGGTCTCTACCAGATTTCTACCAGTACTTTCTCTACCAGGTCTCTACCAGTACACTCTCTACCAGGTCTCTACCAGTACACTCTCTACCAGGTTTCTACCAGGTCTCTATCAGTACACTTTCTACTAGGTTCCTACCAGGTCTCTACCAGTAACCTCACAAGTCCCCCTTCAACTCTCTAATTTCTCTCATTTTATTCTCCCTCCCTAGCTCTCCCCCTTGGTGGCCATCATTCCCAATGCCTCCACCCCTCATCCCTCTCTCCTCTATCCATGCCTCCTCAGCCTAATTCCCCACGTCAGATGTGATAGGGCTCCCTCTCTCTCTACGATGTGGCAGGGCTCTCTCTTTCTTGTTAATTGGCAGGGCTCTCTCTTTCTTGTGATGTGGCAGGGCTAGCAAACTATCATGGATTATAAAGGGAAACCCAAAAGCGAGCTGCCCGGTGACACGAGCCTACCAGACGAGATACATTCCTTCTATGCTCTCTTTGTGGCAAGCAATACTGAACCGTACATGAGAGCACCAGCTTTCCCAGACGACTATGTGATCACACTGTCCATAGCCGATGTGAGTAAGACCTTTAAACAGGTTAACATTCACTAGGTCTCAGGGCCAGATGGATTACCAGGATGTTGACCAGCTGCATAAATGAGTGTTACCCCGTGGCACTCACATTTGTACCATGAAAAACTTTGATAGGCTCACATTAACACCCTCATTCCAGACCCACTCCAATCCCCAACAGATCCACAGATGACGCATTCTCTATTCCACTCCACACTGCCCTTTCCCACCTGGACAAAAGGAACACCTAGGTGACAATGTTGTTCATTGACTACAGCTCGGCGTTCAACACCATAGTGCCCTTCAAGCTCATCACTAAGCTAAGGACCCTGGGAATAAACCCCTCCCTCTGCAACTGGATCCTGAACCTCCTAATGGGCCCGACCCCAGGTGGTGAAGGTAGGCAACCACCCGCTCCACCACGCTGACCCTCAACACTGAGGACCCTCAGGGGTGCATGCTTTGTCCTTCCAGATCTCCATCACCAGCCGCCTACGCCTGCAGACCTGTTCCCTGTTCACCCACGACTGCCTGGCAGCGCACGACTCCCAACACCGTCATTACGTTTGCCAACTACACAACGGTGGTAGGACTGATCACCGAGGATGAGCCTACAGGGAAGAGGTCAGTGTGGTGCAGAGACAAAAACCTCTCCTTCAACCCCAGATATACAAAGGAGCTGATCATGGACTACAGGAAATGGAGGGCCGAGCACGCACCATCCACATCGACGGGGCTTTAGCGGAGCAGGTCGAGAGCTTTAAGTTTCTCTGTGTCCAGGATCACCAAGGATCTATCATGGTCCAAACACACCAAAACAGTGGTGAAGAGGGCACGACAAAACCTTTTCCCCCTCAGGAGACTGAAAAGATTAGGCATGGGTCCTCAGATCATCAAAAGGTAATACAGCTGCACCGTTGAGAGCATCTTGACTGGCTGCATCACCGCCTGGTATGGCACCTGCTTGACATCTGACTGCAAGGCACTACAGAGGGTAGCAAATAGTATAGAGGTCCTGCTACAGAGGGGGGTAGTAGATAGTATAGAGGTCCTGCTACAGAGGGTAGTAGATAGTATAGAGGTCCTGCTACAGAGGGTAGTAGATAGTATAGAGGTCCTGCTACAGAGGGTAGCAAATAGTATAGAGGTCCTACTGCAGAGGGTAGTAGATAGTATAGAGGTCCTGCTACAGAGGGTAGTAGATAGTATAGAGGTCCTGCTACAGAGGGGGGTAGTAGATAGTATAGAGGTCCTGCTACAGAGGGGGGTAGTAGATAGTATAGAGGTCCTGCTGCATAGGGGGGTAGTAGATAGTATAGAGGTCCTGCTACAGAGGGTAGTAGATAGTATAGAGGTCCTGCTACAGAGGGGGGTAGTAGATAGTATAGAGGTCCTGCTACAGAGGGTAGTAGATAGTATAGAGGTCCTGCTACAGAGGGTAGTAGATAGTATAGAGGTCCTGCTACAGAGGGGGGTAGTAGATAGTATAGAGGTCCTGCTACAGAGGGTAGTAGATAGTATAGAGGTCCTGCTATAGAGGGTAGTAGATAGTATAGAGGTCCTGCTACAGAGGGTAGTAGATAGTATAGAGGTCCTGCTGCAGAGGGTAGTAGATAGTATAGAGGTCCTGCTACAGAGGGTAGTAGATAGTATAGAGGTCCTGCTACAGAGGGTAGTAGATAGTATAGAGATCCTACTGCATAGGGAGGTAGTAGATAGTATAGAGATCCTACTGCATAGGGAGGTAGTAGATAGTATAGAGATCCTACTGCAGAGGGTAGTAGATAGTATAGAGGTCCTGCTGCAGAGGGTAGTAGATAGTATAGAGATCCTACTGCATAGGGAGGTAGTAGATAGTATAGAGATCCTACTGCAGAGGGAGGTAGTAGATAGTATAGAGATCCTACTGCAGAGGGTAGTAGATAGTATAGAGATCCTACTGCAGAGGGAGGTAGTAGATAGTATAGAGGTCCTGCTACAGAGGGTAGTAGATAGTATAGAGGTCCTGCTACAGAGGGTAGTAGATAGTATAGAGATCCTGCTACAGAGGGTAGTAGATAGTATAGAGGTCCTGCTACAGAGGGGGGTAGTAGATAGTATAGAGGTCCTGCTACAGAGGGTAGTAGATAGTATAGAGGTCCTGCTACAGAGGGTAGTAGATAGTATAGAGGTCCTACTACAGAGGGGGGTAGTAGATAGTATAGAGGTCCTGCTACAGAGGGGGGTAGTAGATAGTATAGAGGTCCTGCTACAGAGGGTAGTAGATAGTATAGAGGTCCTGCTACAGAGGGTAGTAGATAGTATAGAGGTCCTGCTACAGAGGGTAGTAGATAGTATAGAGGTCCTGCTACAGAGGGTAGTAGATAGTATAGAGATCCTACTGCATAGGGGGGTAGTAGATAGTATAGAGGTCCTGCTATAGAGGGTAGTAGATAGTATAGAGGTCCTGCTACAGAGGGTAGTATATAGTATAGAGGTCCTGCTGCAGAGGGGGGTAGTAGATAGTATAGAGGTCCTGCTACAGAGGGTAGTAGATAGTATAGAGGTCCTGCTACAGAGGGTAGTAGATAGTATAGAGGTCCTGCTACAGAGGGTAGTAGATAGTATAGAGGTCCTGCTACAGAGGGTAGTAGATAGTATAGAGGTCCTGCTACAGTGGGTAGTAGATAGTATAGAGGTCCTGCTACAGAGGGTAGTAGATAGTATAGAGGTCCTGCTACAGAGGGTAGTAGATAGTATAGAGATCCTGCTGCATAGGGGGGTAGTAGATAGTATAGAGGTCCTACTGCAGAGGGTAGTAGATAGTATAGAGGTCCTGCTACAGAGGGTAGTAGATAGTATAGAGGTCCTGCTACAGAGGGTAGTAGATAGTATAGAGGTCCTGCTACAGAGGGTAGTAGATAGTATAGAGGTCCTGCTACAGAGGGTAGTAGATAGTATAGAGGTCCTGCTACAGAGGGTAGTAGATAGTATAGAGGTCCTGCTACAGAGGGTAGTAGATAGTATAGAGGTCCTGCTACAGAGGGTAGTAGATAGTATAGAGATCCTACTGCATAGGGGGGTAGTAGATAGTATAGAGGTCCTACTGCAGAGGGAGGTAGTAGATAGTATAGAGGTCCTGCTACAGAGGGTAGTAGATAGTATAGAGGTCCTGCTACAGAGGGTAGTAGATAGTATAGAGGTCCTGCTACAGAGGGTAGTAGATAGTATAGAGGTCCTACTGCAGAGGGGGGTAGTAGATAGTATAGAGGTCCTGCTACAGAGGGTAGTAGATAGTATAGAGGTCCTGCTACAGAGGGTAGTAGATAGTATAGAGGTCCTGCTACAGAGGGTAGTAGATAGTATAGAGGTCCTGCTACAGAGGGTAGTAGATAGTATAGAGGTCCTACTGCATAGGGGGGTAGTAGATAGTATAGAGGTCCTGCTACAGAGGGTAGTAGATAGTATAGAGGTCCTGCTACAGAGGGTAGTAGATAGTATAGAGGTCCTGCTACAGAGGGGGGTAGTAGATAGTATAGAGGTCCTGCTACAGAGGGTAGTAGATAATATAGAGGTCCTGCTACAGAGGGGGGTAGTAGATAGTATAGAGATCCTACTGCATAGGGGGGTAGTAGATAGTATAGAGGTCCTGCTATAGAGGGTAGTAGATAGTATAGAGGTCCTGCTACAGAGGGTAGTATATAGTATAGAGGTCCTGCTGCAGAGGGGGGTAGTAGATAGTATAGAGGTCCTGCTACAGAGGGTAGTAGATAGTATAGAGGTCCTGCTACAGAGGGTAGTAGATAGTATAGAGGTCCTGCTACAGAGGGTAGTAGATAGTATAGAGGTCCTGCTACAGAGGGTAGTAGATAGTATAGAGGTCCTGCTACAGAGGGTAGTAGATAGTATAGAGGTCCTGCTACAGAGGGTAGTAGATAGTATAGAGGTCCTGCTACAGAGGGTAGTAGATAGTATAGAGATCCTGCTGCATAGGGGGGTAGTAGATAGTATAGAGGTCCTACTGCAGAGGGTAGTAGATAGTATAGAGGTCCTGCTACAGAGGGTAGTAGATAGTATAGAGGTCCTGCTACAGAGGGTAGTAGATAGTATAGAGGTCCTGCTACAGAGGGTAGTAGATAGTATAGAGGTCCTGCTACAGAGGGTAGTAGATAGTATAGAGGTCCTGCTACAGAGGGTAGTAGATAGTATAGAGGTCCTGCTACAGAGGGTAGTAGATAGTATAGAGGTCCTGCTACAGAGGGTAGTAGATAGTATAGAGATCCTACTGCATAGGGGGGTAGTAGATAGTATAGAGGTCCTACTGCAGAGGGAGGTAGTAGATAGTATAGAGGTCCTGCTACAGAGGGTAGTAGATAGTATAGAGGTCCTGCTACAGAGGGTAGTAGATAGTATAGAGGTCCTGCTACAGAGGGTAGTAGATAGTATAGAGGTCCTACTGCAGAGGGGGGTAGTAGATAGTATAGAGGTCCTGCTACAGAGGGTAGTAGATAGTATAGAGGTCCTGCTACAGAGGGTAGTAGATAGTATAGAGGTCCTGCTACAGAGGGTAGTAGATAGTATAGAGGTCCTGCTACAGAGGGTAGTAGATAGTATAGAGGTCCTACTGCATAGGGGGGTAGTAGATAGTATAGAGGTCCTGCTACAGAGGGTAGTAGATAGTATAGAGGTCCTGCTACAGAGGGTAGTAGATAGTATAGAGGTCCTGCTACAGAGGGGGGTAGTAGATAGTATAGAGGTCCTGCTACAGAGGGTAGTAGATAATATAGAGGTCCTGCTACAGAGGGGGGTAGTAGATAGTATAGAGGTCCTGCTACAGAGGGTAGTAGATAGTATAGAGGTCCTGCTACAGAGGGTAGTAGATAGTATAGAGGTCCTGCTACAGAGGGTAGTAGATAGTATAGAGGTCCTGCTACAGAGGGTAGTAGATAGTATAGAGGTCCTGCTACAGAGGGGGGTAGTAGATAGTATAGAGGTCCTGCTACAGAGGGTAGTAGATAGTATAGAGGTCCTGCTATAGAGGGTAGTAGATAGTATAGAGGTCCTGCTACAGAGGGTAGTAGATAGTATAGAGGTCCTGCTGCATAGGGGGGTAGTAGATAGTATAGAGGTCCTGCTACAGAGGGTAGTAGATAGTATAGAGGTCCTGCTACAGAGGGTAGTAGATAGTATAGAGGTCCTGCTACAGAGGGTAGTAGATAGTATAGAGGTCCTGCTACAGAGGGGGGTAGATAGTATAGAGGTCCTGCTACAGAGGGTAGTAGATAGTATAGAGGTCCTGCTACAGAGGGTAGTAGATAGTATAGAGGTCCTGCTGCATAGGGGGGTAGTAGATAGTATAGAGATCCTGCTACAGAGGGTAGTAGATAGTATAGAGATCCTACTGCATAGGGGGGTAGTAGATAGTATAGAGATCCTGCTACAGAGGGTAGTAGATAGTATAGAGGTCCTGCTACAGAGGGTAGTAGATAGTATAGAGGTCCTACTGCAGAGGGGGGTAGTAGATAGTATAGAGGTCCTGCTACAGAGGGTAGTAGATAGTATAGAGGTCCTGCTACAGAGGGTAGTAGATAGTATAGAGGTCCTGCTACAGAGGGGGGTAGTAGATAGTATAGAGGTCCTGCTACAGAGGGGGGTAGTAGATAGTATAGAGGTCCTGCTACAGAGGGTAGTAGATAGTATAGAGGTCCTGCTACAGAGGGTAGTAGATAGTATAGAGGTCCTGCTACAGAGGGTAGTAGATAGTATAGAGGTCCTGCTACAGAGGGTAGTAGATAGTATAGAGGTCCTGCTACAGAGGGTAGTAGATAGTATAGAGGTCCTGCTACAGAGGGTAGTAGATAGTATAGAGGTCCTGCTACAGAGGGTAGTAGATAGTATAGAGATCCTACTGCATAGGGGGGTAGTAGATAGTATAGAGGTCCTACTGCAGAGGGAGGTAGTAGATAGTATAGAGGTCCTGCTACAGAGGGTAGTAGATAGTATAGAGGTCCTGCTACAGAGGGTAGTAGATAGTATAGAGGTCCTGCTACAGAGGGTAGTAGATAGTATAGAGGTCCTACTGCAGAGGGGGGTAGTAGATAGTATAGAGGTCCTGCTACAGAGGGTAGTAGATAGTATAGAGGTCCTGCTACAGAGGGTAGTAGATAGTATAGAGGTCCTGCTACAGAGGGTAGTAGATAGTATAGAGATCCTGCTGCATAGGGGGGTAGTAGATAGTATAGAGGTCCTGCTACAGAGGGTAGTAGATAGTATAGAGGTCCTGCTACAGAGGGTAGTAGATAGTATAGAGGTCCTGCTACAGAGGGTAGTAGATAGTATAGAGGTCCTGCTACAGAGGGTAGTAGATAGTATAGAGGTCCTGCTACAGAGGGGGGTAGTAGATAGTATAGAGGTCCTGCTACAGAGGGGGGTAGTAGATAGTATGGAGGTCCTGCTACAGAGGGGGGTAGTAGATAGTATAGAGGTCCTGCTACAGAGGGTAGTAGATAGTATAGAGGTCCTGCTACAGAGGGTAGTAGATAGTATAGAGGTCCTGCTGCATAGGGGGGTAGTAGATAGTATAGAGGTCCTGCTACAGAGGGTAGTAGATAGTATAGAGGTCCTGCTACAGAGGGTAGTAGATAGTATAGAGGTCCTGCTACAGAGGGGGGTAGTAGATAGTATAGAGGTCCTGCTACAGAGGGTAGTAGATAGTATAGAGGTCCTGCTACAGAGGGTAGTAGATAGTATAGAGGTCCTGCTGCATAGGGGGGTAGTAGATAGTATAGAGGTCCTGCTACAGAGGGTAGTAGATAGTATAGAGGTCCTGCTATAGAGGGTAGTAGATAGTATAGAGGTCCTGCTACAGAGGGGGGTAGTAGATAGTATAGAGGTCCTGCTACAGAGGGTAGTAGATAGTATAGAGGTCCTGCTATAGAGGGTAGTAGATAGTATAGAGGTCCTGCTACAGAGGGTAGTAGATAGTATAGAGGTCCTGCTGCAGAGGGGGGTAGTAGATAGTATAGAGGTCCTGCTACAGAGGGTAGTAGATAGTATAGAGGTCCTACTACAGAGGGTAGTAGATAGTATAGAGGTCCTGCTATAGAGGGTAGTAGATAGTATAGAGGTCCTGCTACAGAGGGTAGTAGATAGTATAGAGATCCTGCTACAGAGGGTAGTAGATAGTATAGAGGTCCTGCTACAGAGGGTAGTAGATAGTATAGAGGTCCTGCTACAGAGGGTAGTAGATAGTATAGAGGTCCTGCTACAGAGGGTAGTAGATAGTATAGAGGTCCTGCTACAGAGGGTAGTAGATAGTATAGAGATCCTGCTGCAGAGGGGGGTAGTAGATAGTATAGAGGTCCTGCTACAGAGGGTAGTAGATAGTATAGAGGTCCTGCTACAGAGGGTAGTAGATAGTATAGAGGTCCTGCTGCAGAGGGTAGTAGATAGTATAGAGGTCCTGCTACAGAGGGTAGTAGATAGTATAGAGGTCCTGCTACAGAGGGTAGTAGATAGTATAGAGGTCCTACTGCAGAGGGGGGTAGTAGATAGTATAGAGGTCCTACTGCAGAGGGGGGTAGTAGATAGTATAGAGGTCCTGCTACAGAGGGTAGTAGATAGTATAGAGGTCCTGCTACAGAGGGTAGTAGATAGTATAGAGGTCCTACTGCAGAGGGGGGTAGTAGATAGTATAGAGGTCCTACTGCAGAGGGGGGTAGTAGATAGTATAGAGGTCCTGCTACAGAGGGTAGTAGATAGTATAGAGGTCCTGCTACAGAGGGGGGTAGTAGATAGTATAGAGGTCCTGCTACAGAGGGGGGTAGTAGATAGTATAGAGGTCCTACTACAGAGGGTAGTAGATAGTATAGAGGTCCTGCTACAGAGGGGGGTAGTAGATAGTATAGAGGTCCTGCTACAGAGGGGGGTAGTAGATAGTATAGAGGTCCTACTACAGAGGGTAGTAGATAGTATAGAGGTCCTGCTACAGAGGGGGGTAGTAGATAGTATAGAGGTCCTGCTACAGAGGGGGGTAGTAGATAGTATAGAGGTCCTACTACAGAGGGGGGTAGTAGATAGTATAGAGGTCCTGCTACAGAGGGTAGTAGATAGTATAGAGGTCCTGCTACAGAGGGTAGTAGATAGTATAGAGATCCTGCTACAGAGGGTAGTAGATAGTATAGAGGTCCTGCTACAGAGGGTAGTAGATAGTATAGAGGTCCTGCTACAGAGGGGGGTAGTAGATAGTATAGAGGTCCTACTGCAGAGGGTAGTAGATAGTATAGAGGTCCTACTGCATAGGGGGGTAGTAGATAGTATAGAGATCCTGCTACAGAGGGTAGTAGATAGTATAGCGGTCCTACTGCATAGGGGGGTAGTAGATAGTATAGAGATCCTGCTACAGAGGGTAGTAGATAGTATAGAGGTCCTGCTACAGAGGGTAGTAGATAGTATAGAGGTCCTGCTACAGAGGGGGGTAGTAGATAGTATAGAGGTCCTGCTACAGAGGGTAGTAGATAGTATAGAGGTCCTGCTGCATAGGGGGGTAGTAGATAGTATAGAGGTCCTGCTACAGAGGGTAGTAGATAGTATAGAGGTCCTGCTACAGAGGGTAGTAGATAGTATAGAGGTCCTGCTACAGAGGGTAGTAGATAGTATAGAGGTCCTGCTACAGAGGGTAGTAGATAGTATAGAGGTCCTGCTACAGAGGGGGGTAGATAGTATAGAGGTCCTGCTACAGAGGGGGGTAGATAGTATAGAGGTCCTGCTACAGAGGGGGGTAGATAGTATAGAGGTCCTGCTACAGAGGGGGGTAGATAGTATAGAGGTCCTGCTACATAGGGGGGTAGTAGATAGTATAGAGGTCCTGCTACAGAGGGTAGTAGATAGTATAGAGGTCCTGCTACAGAGGGTAGTAGATAGTATAGAGGTCCTGCTACAGAGGGTAGTAGATAGTATAGAGGTCCTGCTACAGAGGGTAGTAGATAGTATAGAGGTCCTGCTACAGAGGGTAGTAGATAGTATAGAGGTCCTGCTACAGAGGGTAGTAGATAGTATAGAGATCCTGCTACAGAGGGGGGTAGTAGATAGTATAGAGGTCCTGCTACAGAGGGGGGTAGTAGATAGTATAGAGGTCCTGCTACAGAGGGTAGTAGATAGTATAGAGGTCCTGCTACAGAGGGTAGTAGATAGTATAGAGGTCCTGCTACAGAGGGTAGTAGATAGTATAGAGGTCCTGCTACAGAGGGGGGTAGTAGATAGTATAGAGGTCCTGCTACAGAGGGTAGTAGATAGTATAGAGGTCCTGCTACAGAGGGTAGTAGATAGTATAGAGGTCCTGCTACAGAGGGTAGTAGATAGTATAGAGGTCCTGCTACAGAGGGGGGTAGTAGATAGTATAGAGGTCCTGCTACAGAGGGTAGTAGATAGTATAGAGGTCCTGCTACAGAGGGTAGTAGATAGTATAGAGGTCCTGCTACAGAGGGGGGTAGTAGATAGTATAGAGGTCCTGCTGCAGAGGGTAGTAGATAGTATAGAGGTCCTGCTACAGAGGGTAGTAGATAGTATAGAGGTCCTGCTACAGAGGGGGGTAGTAGATAGTATAGAGGTCCTGCTACAGAGGGTAGTAGATAGTATAGAGATCCTGCTGCAGAGGGGGGTAGTAGATAGTATAGAGATCCTACTGCAGAGGGTAGTAGATAGTATAGAGGTCCTGCTACAGAGGGTAGTAGATAGTATAGAGGTCCTGCTACAGAGGGGGGTAGTAGATAGTATAGAGGTCCTGCTACAGAGGGTAGTAGATAGTATAGAGGTCCTGCTACAGAGGGGGGTAGTAGATAGTATAGAGGTCCTACTGCAGAGGGTAGTAGATAGTATAGAGGTCCTGCTACAGAGGGTAGTAGATAGTATAGAGGTCCTGCTACAGAGGGGGGTAGTAGATAGTATAGAGGTCCTGCTACAGAGGGTAGTAGATAGTATAGAGGTCCTGCTACAGAGGGGGGTAGTAGATAGTATAGAGGTCCTGCTGCATAGGGGGGTAGTAGATAGTATAGAGGTCCTACTGCAGAGGGTAGTAGATAGTATAGAGGTCCTGCTACAGAGGGTAGTAGATAGTATAGAGGTCCTGCTACAGAGGGGGGTAGTAGATAGTATAGAGGTCCTGCTACAGAGGGTAGTAGATAGTATAGAGGTCCTGCTGCATAGGGGGGTAGTAGATAGTATAGAGGTCCTGCTGCATAGGGGGGTAGTAGATAGTATAGAGGTCCTGCTACAGAGGGTAGTAGATAGTATAGAGGTCCTGCTACATAGGGTAGTAGATAGTATAGAGGTCCTGCTACAGAGGGTAGTAGATAGTATAGAGGTCCTGCTACAGAGGGTAGTAGATAGTATAGAGGTCCTGCTACAGAGGGTAGTAGATAGTATAGAGGTCCTGCTACAGAGGGTAGTAGATAGTATAGAGGTCCTGCTGCATAGGGGGGTAGTAGATAGTATAGAGGTCCTGCTACATAGGGTAGTAGATAGTATAGAGGTCCTGCTACATAGGGTAGTAGATAGTATAGAGGTCCTGCTACAGAGGGTAGTAGATAGTATAGAGGTCCTGCTACAGAGGGTAGTAGATAGTATAGAGGTCCTGCTACAGAGGGTAGTAGATAGTATAGAGGTCCTGCTACAGAGGGGGGTAGTAGATAGTATAGAGATCCTACTGCAGAGGGTAGTAGATAGTATAGAGGTCCTGCTACAGAGGGTAGTAGATAGTATAGAGGTCCTGCTACAGAGGGTAGTAGATAGTATAGAGGTCCTGCTGCATAGGGGGGTAGTAGATAGTATAGAGGTCCTGCTACAGAGGGTAGTAGATAGTATAGAGGTCCTGCTACATAGGGTAGTAGATAGTATAGAGGTCCTGCTACAGAGGGGGGTAGTAGATAGTATAGAGGTCCTGCTACAGAGGGTAGTAGATAGTATAGAGGTCCTGCTACATAGGGTAGTAGATAGTATAGAGGTCCTGCTACAGAGGGTAGTAGATAGTATAGAGGTCCTGCTACAGAGGGTAGTAGATAGTATAGAGGTCCTACTGCAGAGGGTAGTAGATAGTATAGAGGTCCTACTGCAGAGGGTAGTAGATAGTATAGAGGTCCTGCTACAGAGGGGGGTAGTAGATAGTATAGAGGTCCTGCTACAGAGGGTAGTAGATAGTATAGAGGTCCTGCTACAGAGGGTAGTAGATAGTATAGAGGTCCTGCTACAGAGGGGGGTAGTAGATAGTATAGAGGTCCTGCTACAGAGGGGGGTAGTAGATAGTATAGAGGTCCTGCTACAGAGGGTAGTAGATAGTATAGAGGTCCTGCTGCAGAGGGGGGTAGTAGATAGTATAGAGGTCCTGCTACAGAGGGTAGTAGATAGTATAGAGGTCCTGCTACAGAGGGTAGTAGATAGTATAGAGGTCCTGCTACAGAGGGTAGTAGATAGTATAGAGGTCCTGCTACAGAGGGTAGTAGATAGTATAGAGGTCCTGCTACAGAGGGTAGTAGATAGTATAGAGGTCCTGCTACAGAGGGTAGCAAATAGTATAGAGGTCCTGCTACAGAGGGGGGTAGTAGATAGTATAGAGGTCCTGCTACAGAGGGGGGTAGTAGATAGTATAGAGATCCTACTGCAGAGGGTAGTAGATAGTATAGAGGTCCTGCTACAGAGGGTAGTAGATAGTATAGAGGTCCTGCTACAGAGGGTAGTAGATAGTATAGAGGTCCTGCTACAGAGGGTAGCAAATAGTATAGAGGTCCTGCTACAGAGGGGGGTAGTAGATAGTATAGAGGTCCTGCTATAGAGGGTCGTAACTGGCCTAGCACATATCCTTGAGCATTGTTTAGACTCAATTTAAAAAATCGCTTACTGATTAATTAAACTAAATAGCTAAACGCTACTAAAACCAAGTTCCTGTTGTCCTCTAGGTCTCGTAATAAAGACCCTGAGTAGCCTCCTGTCTGCTCATTGAATGGATTTGAAAATACAATCTACAGGAATGCTGCTTTTATAACCTTTAGAGTCAGTCTGTCCTTCATCACTAGGGACAGTTTTTCAGAACATCAGCGCATGTTGTATAGTTCTGTCGGCTCTGACTTGCAGAAGGGCTCAGCGTTGGCTAGTTTTTGTAGCCCCCACCCTAACTCTGCTCACGTACTAACTGAAGATCCAGTCATATTCAGACCCGCTCTCTGGACCGGCTGGTTCTGGAGGTCCCGCGGGTCTCCACTGACCTGGGGGGAAATCATTTCAGTTGTTATGCCTCAGCTCGTGGAATAACCTTTAGGCCAGCTAGAAATTAGATTTGTTGGTCTCCCTCCCATTTGGGGTTGCAGGTAGTCTAGTGGTTAGAGTGTAGGGGGGGGGGGGGGGGGGGGGGGGGGCAGGTAGTCTAGTGGTTAGAGTGTAGGGGGGGGCAGGTAGTCTAGTGGTTAGAGTGTAGAGGGGGCAGGTAGCCTAGTGGTTAGAGTGTAGAGGGGGCAGGTAGCCTAGTGGTTAGAGTGTAGAGGGGGCAGGTGGTGGTTAGAGAGTATTGTTATTTCACTGTGACAGCCTCGTTATTGTTATTTCACTGTAACAGCCTGTCGTGGTAATTTCCTGTATTATTAAACATTGAGAGAGCAAACCGCACACAAGTCAGAGTTATATTATAAAGTCCATCTTTTAATTATATATGAGCTTCACCATAGTCCTGTTTGACTCTCAGATCAATTCAGTGTCTATAAATGAATTCTCTGAGAGTGTTTACAAAATGGCAACTGAGATCTTTTATAGCAAAGATCCACCCCCTAGTCGACATGACAAACCACAGGTCTTAAAAAGGAAAACTGCACAAAGGAAGACTTTTACTTGAGAGAGGAGTATCCCATCCAGATAGCATTAGCTATAAATTATTGTTCAGTTTGGTCTCCTAAACTAAGTTCTTATCTCGTTCTTGGTACAACATAGTACCAAACCAATACCTCATCCAATGGCATATATCAATTGTCAATTCTAGATACTCCCATCTCAAAAACACCCCCTCGTGGACAAGCTCACGGAGAAAGTGATCCTCTTAGGTCATATACTAAATCAAGATAAGGGCAACCTCAGAGGGGACACACAATAGTTAGACACATTCCCATAAGAAGACAAGCCTCCATTCTGTCCTCCTCCCCTTCTGATTTTCTGCATAGCATCACAGATACATGGACATATGAAGACAATCCTGAACTCTCCCCTCTCTGGGCCCCTAGTGAGTAAGCCCTGGAGAAGAGAGAACTGCAAACTGCCAACAGTATTATCCAAAAGAAATCATCCTCATGACAAATATCTCACATAAGCATTATTATGTAAATAAAACATCTTATGTATCAATGTTACCTAACTAATTCTGATTCATCTACGACAAGCCTCGTTATTGTTATTTCACTGTGACAGCCTCGTTATTGTTATTTCACTGTGACAGCCTCGTTATTGTTATTTCACTGTGACAGCCTCGTTATTGTTATTTCACTGTGACAGCCTCGTTATTGTTATTTCACTGTGACAGCCTCGTTATTGTTATTTCACTGTGACAGCCTCGTTATTGTTATTTCACTGTGACAGCCTCGTTATTGTTATTTCACTGTGACAGCCTCGTTATTGTTATTTCACTGTGACAGCATTGTTATTGTTATTTCACTGTGACAGCCTCGTTATTGTTATTTCACTGTGACAGCCTCGTTATTGTTGTTTCACTGTGACAGCCTCGTTATTGTTATTTCACTGTGACAGCCTCGTTATTGTTATTTCACTGTGACAGCATTGTTATTGTTATTTCACTGTGACAGCCTCGTTATTGTTATTTCACTGTGACAGCCTCATTATTGTTATTTCACTGTGACAGCCTCGTTATTGTTATTTCACTGTGACAGCCTCGTTATTGTTATTTCACTGTGACAGCCTCGTTATTGTTATTTCACTGTGACAGCCTCGTTATTGTTATTTCACTGTGACAGCCTCGTTATTGTTATTTCACTGTGACAAGCCTCGTTATTGTTATTTCACTGTGACAGCCTCGTTATTGTTATTTCACTGTGACAGCCTCGTTATTGTTATTTCACCGTGACAGCCTCGTTATTGTTATTTCACTGTGACAGCCTCGTTATTGTTATTTCACCGTGACAGCCTCGTTATTGTTATTTCACTGTGACAGCCTCGTTATTGTTATTTCACTGTGACAGCCTCGTTATTGTTATTTCACTGTGACAGCCTTGTTATTGTTATTTCACTGTAACAGCCTCGTTATTGTTATTTCACTGTGACAGCCTCGTTATTGTTATTTCACTGTGACAGCCTCGTTATTGTTATTTCACTGTGACAGCCTCATTATTGTTATTTCACTGTGACAGCCTCGTTATTGTTGTTTCACTGTAACAGCCTCGTTATTGTTATTTCACTGTGACAGCCTCGTTATTGTTATTTCACTGTGACAGCCTCGTTATTGTTATTTCACTGTGACAGCCTCGTTATTGTTATTTCACTGTGACAGCCTCGTTATTGTTGTTTCACTGTAACAGCCTCGTTATTGTTATTTCACTGTGACAGCCTCGTTATTGTTATTTCACTGTAACAGCCTCGCTATTGTTATTTCACTGTGACAGCCTCGTTATTGTTATTTCACTGTGACAGCCTCGTTATTGTTATTTCACTGTGACAGCCTCGTTATTGTTATTTCACTGTGACAGCCTCGTTATTGTTATTTCACTGTGACAGCCTTGTTATTGTTATTTCACTGTGACAGCCTCGTTATTGTTATTTCACTGTGACAGCCTCGTTATTGTTATTTCACTGTGACAGCCTTGTTATTGTTATTTCACTGTAACAGCCTCGTTATTGTTATTTCACTGTGACAGCCTCGTTATTGTTATTTCACTGTGACAGCCTCGTTGTTGTACAGTCATGGTCAAATGTTTTGAGAATGACACAAATATTAATTTTCACAAAGTCTGCTGTCTAGGTTTGTATGATGGCGATTAGCATATACTCCAGAATGTTATGAAGAGTGATCAGATGAATTGCAATTAATTGCAAAGTCCCTCTTTGCCATGCAAATGAACTGAATCCACAAAAAAATATTTCCCCCGCATTTCAGCCCTGCCACAAAAGGACCAGCTGACATCATGTCAGTGATTCTCTCGTTAACACAGGTGTGAGCGTTGACCAGGACAAGGCTGGAGATCACTCTGTCATGCTGATTAAGTTTGAATAACAGACTGGAAGCTTCAAAAGGAGGGCGATGCTTGGAATCATTGTTCTTCCTCTGTCATCCATGGTTACCTGCAAGGAAACATGTGCCGTCATCACTGCTTTGCCCAAAAAGGGCTTCGCAGGCAAGGATATTGCTGCCAGTAAGATTGCACCTAAATCAATCATTTATTGGATAATCACGAACTTCAAGGAGAGCGGTTCAATTGTTGTGAAGAAGACTTCAGGGCGCCCAAGAAAGTCCAGCAAGCGCCAGGACCGTCTCCTAAAGTTGATTCAGCTGCGGGATCGGGGCACCACCAGTACAGAGCTTGCTCAGGAATGGCAGCAGGCAGGTGTGAGTGCATCTGTACGCACAGTGAGGCAAAGACTTTTGGAGGATGGCCTGGTTTCAAGAAGGGCAGCAAAGAAGCCACTTCCCTCCAGGGAAAAACATCAGGGACAGACTGATATTCTGCAAAAGGTACAGGGATTGGACTGCTGAGGACTGGGGTAAAGTCATTTTCTCTGATGAATCCCCTTTCCGATTGTTTGGGGCATCCAGAAAAAAGCTTGTCCGGAGAAGACAAGGTGAGCGCTACCATCAGTCCTGTGTCATGCCAACAGTAAAGCATCCTGAAACCATTCATGTGTGGGGTTGCTTCTCAGCGAAGGGAGTGGGCTCACTCACAGTGTTGCCCAAGAACACAGCCATGAATAAAGAATGGTATCAACACATCCTCAGAGAGCAACTTCTCCCAACCATCCAGGAACAGTTTGGTGACGAACAATACCTTTTCCAGCATGATGGAGCACCTTGCCAAAAGTGATAACTAAGTGGTAACTAAGTGGCTCGGGGAACAAAACATCAATATTTTGGGTCCATAGCAAGAAACTCCCCAGACCTTATTCCCATTGTAGCTGGGGATTTTAACAAGGCTAATCTGAAAACAAGACTCCCCAAATTTTATCAGCATATCGATTGCGCAACCAGGGGAGGAAAGACCTTGGACCATTGTTACTCTAACTTCCGCGACGCATATAAGGCCCTGCCCCGCCCCCCTTTCGGAAAAGCTGACCACGACTCCATTTTGTTGATCCCTGCCTACAGACAGAAACTAAAACAAGAGGCTCCCACGCTGAGGTCTGTCCAACGCTGGTCCGACCAAGCTGACTCCACACTCCAAGACTGCTTCCATCACGTGGACTGGGAGATGTTTCGTATTGCGTCAGATAACAACATTGACGAATACGCTGATTCGGTGTGCGAGTTCATTAGAACGTGCGTTGAAGATGTCGTTCCCATAGCAACGATTAAAACATTCCCTAACCAGAAACCGTGGATTGATGGCAGCATTCGTGTGAAACTGAAAGCGCGAACCACTGCTTTTAATCAGGGCAAGGTGTCTGGTAACATGACCGAATACAAACAGTGCAGCTATTCCCTCCGCAAGGCTATCAAACAAGCTAAGCGCCAGTACAGAGACAAAGTAGAATCTCAATTCAACGGCTCAGACACAAGAGGCATGTGGCAGGGTCTACAGTCAATCACGGACTACAGGAAGAAACCCAGCCCAGTCACGGACCAGGATGTCTTGCTCCCAGGCAGACTAAATAACTTTTTTGCCCGCTTTGAGGACAATACAGTGCCACTGACACGGCCTGCAACGAAAACATGCGGTCTCTCCTTCACTGCAGCCGAGGTGAGTAAGACATTTAAACGTGTTAACCCTCGCAAGGCTGCAGGCCCAGATGGCATCCCCAGCCGCGCCCTCAGAGCATGCGCAGACCAGCTGGCCGGTGTGTTTACGGACATATTCAATCAATCCCTATACCAGTCTGCTGTTCCCACATGCTTCAAGAGGGCCACCATTGTTCCTGTTCCCAAGAAAGCTAAGGTAACTGAGCTAAATGACTACCGCCCCGTAGCACTCACATCCGTCATCATGAAGTGCTTTGAGAGACTAGTCAAGGACCATATCACCTCCACCCTACCTGACACCCTAGACCCACTCCAATTTGCTTACCGCCCAAATAGGTCCACAGACGATGCAATCTCAACCACACTGCACACTGCCCTAACCCATCTGGACAAGAGGAATACCTATGTGAGAATGCTGTTCATCGACTACAGCTCGGCATTCAACACCATAGTACCCTCCAAGCTCGTCATCAAGCTCGAGACCCTGGGTCTCGACCCCGCCCTGTGCAACTGGGTACTGGACTTCCTGACGGGCCGCCCCCAGGTGGTGAGGGTAGGCAACAACATCTCCTCCCCGCTGATCCTCAACACTGGGGCCCCACAAGGTTGCGTTCTGAGCCCTCTCCTGTACTCCCTGTTCACCCACGACTGCGTGGCCACGCACGCCTCCAACTCAATCATCAAGTTTGCGGACGACACAACAGTGGTAGGCTTGATTACCAACAACGATGAGACGGCCTACAGGGAGGAGGTGAGGGCCCTCGGAGTGTGGTGTCAGGAAAACAACCTCACACTCAACGTCAACAAAACTAAGGAGATGATTGTGGACTTCAGGAAACAGCAGAGGGAACACCCCCCTATCCACATCGATGGAACAGTAGTGGAGAGGGTAGCAAGTTTTAAGTTCCTCGGCATACACATCACAGACAAACTGAATTGGTCCACTCACACAGACAGCATCGTGAAGAAGGCGCAGCAGCGCCTCTTCAACCTCAGGAGGCTGAAGAAATTCGGCTTGTCACCAAAAGCACTCACAAACTTCTACAGATGCACAATCGAGAGCATCCTGGCGGGCTGTATCACCGCCTGGTATGGCAACTGCACCGCCCTCAACCGTAAGGCTCTCCAGAGGGTAGTGAGGTCTGCACAACGCATCACCGGGGGCAAACTACCTGCCCTCCAGGACACCTACACCACCCGATGTCACAGGAAGGCCATAAAGATCATCAAGGACATCAACCACCCGAGCCACTGCCTGTTCACCCCGCTATCATCCAGAAGGCGAGGTCAGTACAGGTGCATCAAAGCTGGGACCGAGAGACTGAAAAACAGCTTCTATCTCAAGGCCATCAGACTGTTAAACAGCCACCACTAACACTGAGTGGCTGCTGCCAACACACTGACACTGACTCAACTCCAGCCACTTTAATAATGGGAATTGATGGGAAATGATGTAAATATATCACTAGCCACTTTAAACAATGCTACCTTATATAAATGTTACTTACCCTACATTATTCATCTCATACGCATACGTATATACTGTACTCTATATCATCGACGGTATCCTTATGTAATACATGTATCACTAGCCACTTTATACTATACTATGCCACTTTGTTTACATACTCATCTCATTTGTACATACTGTACCCGATACCATCTACTGTATCTTGCCTATGCTGCTCTGTACCATCACTCATTCATATATCCTTATGTACATATTCTTTATCCCCTTACACTGTGTACAAGACAGTAGTTTTGGAATTGTTAGTTAGATTACTTGTTATTACTGCATTGTCGGAACTAGAAGCACAAGCATTTCGCTACACTCGCATTAACATCTGCTAACCATGTGTATGTGACAAATAAAATTTGATTTGATTTGATTTGATTTGATTTGATTTGAACTTGTGGTCAATTCTCAAGAGGCGGGTGGACAGACAGACCCACAAATTCTGACAAACTCCAAGCATTGATTATGCAAGAATGGGCTGCCATCAGTCAGGATGTGGCCCAGAAGTTAATTGACAGCATGCCAGGGTGGATTGCAGAGGTCTTGAAAAAGAAGGGTCAACACTGCAAATATTGACTCTTTGCATCAACTTCATGTAATTGTCAATAAAAGCCTTTGACACTTATGAAATGCTTGTAATTATACTTCAGTATCCATAGTAACATCTGACTAAAATATCTAAAGACACTGAAGCAGCAAACTTTGTGAAAATTAATATTTGTGTCATTCTCAAAACTTTTGACCACGACTGTATATTGTATATTTAATACCATAACAGGTGTCATCATAATCAATACCATAACAGGTGTCATCATAATCAATACCATAACAGGTGTCATCATAATCAATACCATAACAGTGTCATCATAATCAATACCATAACAGGTGTCATCATAATCAATACCATAACAGGTGTCATCATAATCAATACCATAACAGGTGTCATCATAATCAATACCATAACAGGTGTCATCATAATCAATACCATAACAGGTGTCATCATAATCAATACCATAACAGGTGTCATCATAATCAATACCATAACAGGTGTCATCATAATCAATACCATAACAGTGTCATCATAATCAATACCATAACAGGTGTCATCATAATCAATACCATAACAGGTGTCATCATAATCAATACCATAACAGTGTCATCATAATCAATACCATAACAGGTATCATCATAATCAATACCATAACAGGTGTCATTGTAATCAATACCATAACAGGTGTCATCATAATCAATACCATAACAGTGTCATCATAATCAATACCATAACAGGTGTCATCATAATCAATACCATAACAGGTGTCATCATAATCAATACCATAACAGTGTCATCATAATCAATACCATAACAGGTATCATCGTAATCAATACCATAACAGGTGTCATTGTAATCAATACCATAACAGGTGTCATCATAATCAATACCATAACAGTGTCATCATAATCAATACCATAACAGTGTCATCATAATCAATACCATAACAGTGTCATCATAATCAATACCATAACAGGTGTCATCATAATCAATACCATAACAGGTGTCATCATAATCAATACCATAACAGGTGTCATCATAATCAATACCATAACAGGTGTCATCATAATCAATACCATAACAGGTGTCATCATAATCAATACCATAACAGTGTCATCATAATCAATACCATAACAGGTATCATCATAATCAATACCATAACAGTGTCATCATAATCAATACCATAACAGGTGTCATTGTAATCAATACCATAACAGGTGTCATCATAATCAATACCATAACACTGTCATCATAATCAATACCATAACAGTGTCATCATAATCAATACCATAACAGTGTCATCATAATCAATACCATAACAGTGTCATCATAATCAATACCATAACAGGTGTCATCATAATCAATACCATAACAGGTGTCATCATAATCAATACCATAACAGTGTCATCATAATCAATACCATAACAGGTGTCATCATAATCAATACCATAACAGGTGTCATCATAATCAATACCATAACAGGTGTCATCATAATCAATACCATAACAGGTGTCATCATAATCAATACCATAACAGGTGTCATCATAATCAATACCATAACAGGTGTCATCATAATCAATACCATAACAGGTGTCATCGTAATCAATACCATAACAGGTGTATATAATATATTAGTGTGTATATATGTATTTTTTGTACATCCTCGTCATTTAGATTTTTTTGTGTTACTATTTCCTTTATTTTCTTGTTTTCTAATGTTTTCTTGCTTTTTAACTCTGTTGGGAAAGGTAAAGTCTACACCTGTTGTATTCAGCGACAAGTCAAATTGGAAAACCTGATTTGATTATGCAGCCTTATCTCTCTATGTCCAGGTGGCCAGATCCTTCCAGCTTCTATCTCCCCAGTGTAGATCTCTGTCAAGGTAAATGCCTCAGCAGGCCAGGCAGGTCTAAATGAAACTCAGCAGGCCAGGCAGGTCTGAATGAAACTCAGCAGGCCAGGCAGGTCTAAATGACACTCAGCAGGCCAGGCAGATCTAAATGAAACTTGGCAGGTCTAAATGACACTCAGCAGGCCAGGCAGATCTAAATGACACTCCGCAGGCCAGGCAGGTCTAAATGACACTCAGCAGGCCAGGCAGGTCTAAATGACACTCAGCAGGCCAGGCAGGTCTAAATGACACTCAGCAGGCCAGGCAGGTCTAAATGACACTCAGCAGGCCAGGCAGGTCTAAATGAAACTCAGCAGGCCAGGCAGGTCTGAATGAAACTCAGCAAGCCAGGCAGGTCTAAATGAAACTCAGCAGGCCAGGCAGATCTAAATGAAACTCAGCAGGCCAGGCAGATCTAAATGAAACTCAGCAGGCCAGGCAGGTCTAAATGACACTCAGCAGGCCAGGCAGGTCTAAATTACACTCAGCAGGCCAGGCAGATCTAAGTAAAACTCAGCAGGCCATGCAGGTCTGAATGAAACTCAGCAGACCAGGCAGGTCTAAACGAAACTCAGCAGGCCAGGCAGGTCTAAATGACACTCAGCAGGCCAGGCAGGTCTAAATGACACTCAGCAGACCAGGCAGATCTAAATGAAACTCAGCAGGCCAAGCAGATCTAAATGAAACTCAGCAGGCCAGGCAGGTCTAAATGAAACTCTGCAGGCCAGGCAGATCTAAATGACAACAGCCAAGAAGCCAACATTATACTTACAGAGCCCCCATCTATCCTCTTTCACCTCAGCCAGCCCCATCTATCCTCTTTAACCTCAGCCAGCCCCATCTATCTCCTTTAACCTCAGCCAGCCCCAGACACTTTTTTTCAGTGTATGTGAAAAGTTTTAGACTGATCCAGTGAACTATTGCATTTCTGTACATAAGAAGAAGAACTTAAGTTAATTGAATTGAATGAAATTTAAATGACTTACTTTCTACACATCCGCATAGTAATGTTTATGTTGACATCATGTATGTATTTTTATTTACAATTATTATTACAAAAGATAAGTATGGTTACAACTACCATGTAGCATAAGGTTGAAACATTCTTCCTTCTAAAAAAACATTTTTTATAATTACAATGGTCCTGGAAATATTCTAAGGTCGTGTTGTGGGTTGTCTACAATAATTCATAATTCTCTTTATATGTTTTAAAATATCTGGAAAAAAAATACATTTCCCAGAATGCATTAGATCAAACACTGCAGTGTGGAAGGGAACACGACAAAGAAAAATACTCTTTCACATCTTTTGAGTTATTATCAAGTAATATTTATATAAATATATATATTTATATATATTATATATATATATATATATATATATTATATAATATTTATATCTGTATCCTTTGCATTAATAAGTTACATATCCATTTGTCACACCCTGGCCATAGAGAGGCTTTTATACTCTATTTTGGTTAGACCAGGGTGTGACTAGGGTGGGCATTCTAGTTTCTTTATTTCTATGTTTTGGCCGGTTATGGTTCTCAATCAGGGACAGCTGTCTATCGTTGTCTCTGATTGGGAATCATACTTAGGCAGCCAAATTTCCCACCTGTGTTTTGTGGGGAGTTATTTTCTGTTTAGCTGCCTGACAGAACTGTGCGCGTTCGTTGTTCTACGTTGTTATTTTGTTGTTCAGTTTAATAAATATCATGAACGCTGCACCTTTTCTCCTTCTTCAACCCACGAGAGTCGTGACACCATTTGACAAAATATTTGTTAAATGCCTCCTACCTCCCTCTCTACCCCAAACCCTACCTCTATTTCTCTACCCCCTCCCTCTAATTCTTAAGACAGTCTAACAAGCTGGAAACTGGTCATCAGACACAATTGAGAACACTCATGTGGAATGGGAAACTGAGCATTGAACTGCTACATAGTGAGAAGAGGAAGTAGGGTTTAATCAGAGAGATAGATAGAGGCCTTTTAGGTGTGGGGGCAGCGCCATTGAGAACATTCATCATTTTTAATCAGAGAGATAGATAGAGGCCTCTAGTGTCTTTTAGGTGTGGGGGCAGCACCATTGAGAACATTCATCATTTTGAAGTAGTACACTGGGTGGGACTTCCTCTTGGTTAAGGAGTTTAATGTTTTATTTTACCTTTATTTAACTAGGCAAGTCAGTTAAGAACAAATTATTATTTTCAATGATGGCCTAGGAACAGTGGGTTAACTGCCTGTTCAGGGGCAGAACGACAGATTTGTATCTTGTCAGCTCTAACCACTAGGCTACCTGCCGCCCCTACACTCTAACCACTAGGCTACCCTGCCCCCCTACACTCTAACCACTAGGCTACCTGACCCCCCTACACTCTAACCACTAGGCTACCTGCCGCCCCTAGACTCTAACCACTAGGCTACCTGACCCCCCTACACTCTAACCACTAGGCTACCTGCCGCCCCTAGACTCTAACCACTAGACTACCTGCCGCCCCATAATTCCATCCAGGTCATTAGGAGGGATCAGCCATCAGAATTATACTTGTGAGCAAACATTCCAAACCAATCTGGAACGTTATTATAGCACTGTCTAATCCACTCTCTCTCTCTCTCTCGTTCTCTCTCTCTCTCTCTCTCTCTCTCTCTCTCTCTCTCTCTCTCTCTCTCTCT
Organism: Oncorhynchus clarkii lewisi; assembly: GCF_045791955.1. Lineage (NCBI taxonomy): Eukaryota > Metazoa > Chordata > Actinopteri > Salmoniformes > Salmonidae > Oncorhynchus > Oncorhynchus clarkii. The sequence goes on from NW_027261005.1 coordinate 244,324, forward strand.
CTCTCTCTGTCTCTCTCTCTCTCTCTCGTTCTCTCTCTCTCTCTCTCTCTCTCTCTCTCTCCCCATCTCTCTCTCTGTCTCTCTCTGTCTCTCTCTCTCTCTCTCGTTCTCTCTCTCTCTCTCTCTCTCTCTCCCCCCATCTCTCTCTCTCCCCCCATCTCTACCCCCCCCCCTCTCTCTCTCTCTCTCTCTCTCTCTCTCTCTCTCTCTCTCTCTCTCTCTCTCTCCCCCCATCTCTCTCTCTCCCCCCATCTCTCTCTCTCTCTCTCTCTCTCTCTCTCTCTCTCATTCCCTCTCTCTCTCTTTCTCCCTCTCCCCCCCCCCCTCAGGTGCAGACTGCCTGATGGGTGTGTACCTGTTCTTTGTCGGTGTGTTTGACGTGAAGTTCCGAGGGGAGTACAATCGGAACGCTCTCCTGTGGATGGAGAGTGTGGAATGTCGAACCATCGGATTCCTGGCTATGCTCTCCTCAGAGGTGAATTAACACAAGAGATGCCAGGATTGTTCCAGAACGTCGTGTCCTGTCTCTGGGGCCAACTGTCAATGTTTTTAATATATTTCCTCTCCCAATAAATGTGTTCCAAATGGCACTCTGTTCCCCATATGGTGCAGGGGGGCCATTTAGGAGGCAGGGGGGGCATTTAGGAGGCAGGGGGGGGGCATTTAGGAGGCAGGGGGGGGGGCATTTAGGAGGCAGGGGGGGCATTTAGGGGGCATTTAGGAGGTAGGGGGGGCATTTAGGAGGCAGGGGGGCCATTTAGGAGGCAGGGGGGCCATTTAGGAGGTAGGGGGCCATTTAGGAGGCAGGGGGGGCATTTAGGAGGCAGGGTGGGCATTTAGGAGGATCACTCTGTTCTAGCAGTCTGAGTCCCTTCAGACAGACAGACTGACTGACAGACAGGGTTCCATTTAGGAGGCAGGGGGCCATTTAGGAGGCAGGGGGCCATTTAGGAGGCAGGGGGCCATTTAGGAGGCAGGGGGGTGGGCATTTAGCAGGCAGGGGCCATTTAGGAGGCAGGGGCCATTTAGGAGGCGGGGGGGGGGAATTTAGGAGGCAGGGGGCCATTTAGGAGGCAGGGGGCCATTTAGGAGGCATGGGGCCATTTAGGAGGCAGGGTGCCATTTAGGAGGCAGGGGCCATTTAGGAGGTATGGGGCCATTTAGGAGGCAGGGGCCATTTAGGAGGTAGGGGGCCATTTAGGAGGCATGGGGCCATTTAGGAGGCATGTGGCCATTTGCGACTCAGACTGAGTTTTTAAACTGTTTCTTCTCATCCTCGTGCATTTTAACACTTCCCAAGAAGTCTGGAGGATGACTCTGTTCTAGCAGCCTGAGTCCCTTTAGACAGGCAGGCAGGCAGGCAGGCAGGCAGGCAGGCAGGCAGACAGGCAGACAGACAGACAGACAGACAGACAGACAGACAGACAGACAGGCAGACACAGACAGACATGCAGACACAGACCGACAGACAGAGAGGCAGACAGAGGTAGGCAGCCAGACAGACAGACAGGCAGGCAGGCAGAAACAGGCAGACAGAGACAGGCAGACAGGCAGACAGAGACAGGCAGACAGACACAGAGACAGGCAGAGACAGACAGACACAGAGACAGGCAGAGACAGACAGACACAGAGACAGGCAGAGACAGACAGACACAGAGACAGACAGACAGACACAGAGACAGACAGACAGACACAGAGACAGACAGACAGACAGACAGACAGACAGACAGACAGACAGGCAGACACAGACAGGCAGACACAGACAGACAGACAGGCAGACACAGACCGACAGACAGACACGCAGACAGGCAGAGACAGACAGACACAGAGACAGACACAGAGTCAGACTCAGAGACAGACAGACAGACGGGCGGGCGGGCGGACAGACAGACTGGCAGACTGTAGTTAGCTGTCCTGTCTGAGCTGTGTGTTTGTCACTCTGTTCCAGGTATCTGTTCTGCTGCTGACCTACCTGACTGTGGAGAAGTTCCTGGTCATCGTGTTTCCCTTCAGTCACCTGAGACCTGGAAAACTACAGACTGCGGTGAGTCACACTACATGCACCTGCTATAACGCTACTTAAACCTGCTATAACAAGGTCATGAACAGGTTATAACTTACAACCAGACCAACTACAAACTGTGGTGCTGAAACAGTACTTAAACCTGCTATAACAAGGTCATGAACAGGTTATAACTTACAACCAGACCAACTACAAACTGTGGTGCTTAAACAGTACTTAAACCTGCTATAACAGGTCTTAAACATGTCATTACCACAGGAAGCTGACAATAACAGGCCCTTTTCTAAAATGTGATGAATTGTATTGATCTCCGAGGCTCTCTAAAATGTGATGAATTGTTCTGATCTCCGAGGCTCTCTAAAATGTGATGAATTGTTCTGATCTCCGAGGCTCTCTAAAATGTGATGAATTGTTCTGATCTCCGAGGCTCTCTAAAATGTGATGAATTGTATTGATCTCCGAGGCTCTCTAAAATGTGATGAATTGTTCTGATCTCCGAGGCTCTCTAAAATGTGATGAATTGTATTGATCTCTGAGGCTCTCTAAAATGTGCTGAATTGTATTGATCTCCGAGGCTCTCTAAAATGTGATGAACTGGTGCCTCTGGGGCAATTCAGACTGCTGATTGAGGACCTTTACTGAAGAATGTGTTTTTCTGTTATTGTGTTTTATGTGTTTTGCTTTTAACGTATTGATGTGTATATCGCTGTGCTAGTGATGTGTATAGTGCATACTGATCTATACTGATATGACGTTGGTGTGTATTGATGTGTACTGATGTGTATTGGTGTGTACTAATGTGTATTGGTGTGTACTGATATGTATTGGTGTGTACTTATGTGTATAGACGTGTATTGGTGTGCATAGATGTGTATTGGTTTGTACTCATGTGTATTGGTGTGTATAAATGTGTATTGGTGTGTATAGATGTGTATTGGTGTGTATAGATGTGTATTGGTGTGTACTGATGTGTATTGGTGTGTATAGATGTGTATTGGTGTGTACTAATGTGTATTGGTGTGTATAGATGTGTATTGGTGTGTACTAATGTGTATTGGTGTGTATAGATGTGTATTGGTGTGTACTGATGTATATTGGTGTGTAGTGATATGTATTGGTGTGTACTGATGTATATTGGTGTGTGCTGATGAGTATTGGTGGGTATAGATGTGTATTGGTGTGTATTGATGTGTATTGGTGTGTATTGGTGTATATAGATGTGTATTGATGTGTATTGGTGTGTATAGATGTGTATATATGTGTATTGGTGTGTATAGATGTGTATTGGTGTGTACTGATGTGTATTGGTGTGTACTGATGTGTATAGGTGTGTATAGATGTGTATTGGTGTGTACTGATGTGTATTGATGTGTGTTGATGTGTACTAATGTGTATTGGTGTGTATAGATGTGTATTTGTGTACTGATGTGTATTGGTGTGTATAGATGTGTATTGGTGTGTATAGATGTGTATAAATGTGTATTGGTGTGTATTGGTGTGTATAGATGTGTATTGGTGTGTAGAGATGTGTATTGGTGTGTACTGATGTGCATTGGTGTGTACTGATGTGTATTGGTGTGTATAGATGTGTATTGGTGTGTACTGATGTGTATTGGTGTGTAGTGATATGTATTGGTGTGTACTGATGAGTATTGGTGGGTATAGATGTGTATTGGTGTGTACTGATGTGTATTGGTGGGTATAGATGTGTACTGATGTGTATTGGTGTGTACTGATGTGTATTGGTGTGTATAGATGTGTATTGGTGTGTACTGATGTGTATTGGTGTGTATAGATGTGTATTGGTGTTTACTAATGTGTATTGGTGTGTATAGATGTGTATTGGTGTGTATAGATGTGTATTGGTGTGTATAGATGTGTATTGATGTGTACTGATGTGTATAGGTGTGTATAGATGTGTATTGGTGTGTACTGATGTGTATTGATGTGTACTAATGTGTATTGGTGTGTATAGATGTGTATTGATGTGTACTGATGTGTATAGGTGTGTATAGATGTGTATTGGTGTGTACTGATGTGTATTGATGTGTACTAATGTGTATTGGTGTGTATAGATGTGTATTGGTGTGTATTGGTGTGTATTGGTGTGTATTGGTGTGTATAAATGTGTATTGGTGTGTATTGGTGTGTATAGATGTGTATTGGTGTGTAGAGATGTGTATTGGTGTGTACTGACGTGTATTGGTGTGTACTGATGTGTATTGGTGTGTATAGATGTGTATTGGTGTGTACTGATGTGTTTTGGTGTGTATAGATGTGTATTGGTGTGTATAGATGTGTATTTGTGTGTATAGACGTGTATTGGTGTGTATAGATGTGTATTGGTGTGTATAGATGTGTATTGGTGTGTATTGGTGTGTATAGATGTGTATTGGTGTGTATAGATGTGTATTGGTGTGTATTGGTGTGTATAGATGTGTATTGGTGTGTATAGATGTGTATTGGTGTGTATAGATGTGTATTGGTGTGTATAGATGTGTATTGGTGTGTATAGATGTGTATTGGTGTGTATAGATGTGTATTGGTGTGTATAGATGTGTATACAGAGCTCATCTGAGAAAGAGACCGCTGTGTTTCCATTTTAGTATGTTCCATTCTAGTATATTATATTCTGTTCTATTCTGTTCTTTTCTATTCTGTTCTATTCGACTCTACTATGTTCTGTTCTATTATATTCTAGTTTGTCCTATTCCGTTCTATTCTATTCTAGTGTTTTCCATTCTAGTATGTTCTGTTCTGTTCTACTCTAGTATGTTCCATTCTAGTGTGTTCTGTTCTCTTCTATTTTAGTATGTTCTGTTCTAGTATGTTCTCTTCTATTCTAGTATGTTCTGTTCTATTCTAGTATGTTCTGTTATATTCTAATATGTTCAATTCTAGTATGTTGTAATATTTTCTATTCTGTTCTATTCGATTCTACTATGTTCTATTCTGTTGTAGTCTATTCTAATATGTTCTGTTCTATTCTGTTATTTTCTATTCTAGTATGTTCTGTTCTATTCTGTTCTATTCTATACTAGTATGTTCTATTCTATTATGTTCTGTTCTATTCTATTGTAGTATGTTCTGTTCTATTCTAGTATGTTCTGTTCTACTCTATTCTAGTATGTTCTGTTCTATTCTATTATGTTCTGTTCTATTCTAGTATGTTCTGTTCTATTCTATTCTATTATGTTCTGTTCTATTATAGTATGTTCTGTTCTATTGTGTTCTGTTATATTCTAGTATGTTCTATTCTATTATGTTCTGTTATATTCTATTCTAGTATGTTCTGTTCTGTTATATTCTAGTATGTTCTATTCTATTATGTTCTGTTCTATTCTATTCTAGTATGTTCTGTTCTATTATGTTCTATTCTAGTATGTTCTGTTCTATTCTAGTATGTTCTGTTCTATTATGTTCTATTCTATTCTAGTATGTTCTGTTCTCTTCTAGTATGTTCTGTTCTAGTATGTTCTGTTCTATTATGTTCTGTTCTATTCTAGTATGTTCTGTTCTATTCTAGTATGTTCTGTTCTATTATGTTCTGTTCTATTGTGTTCTGTTCTATTCTAGTATTTTCTGTTCTATTATGTTCTATTCTATTCTAGTATGTTCTGTTCTATTCTAGTATGTTCTGTTCTAGTATGTTCTGTTCTATTATGTTCTGTTCTAGTATGTTCTGTTCTATTCTATTCTAGTATTTTCTGTTCTATTCTAGTATGTTCTGTTCTAGTATGTTCTGTTCTATTATGTTCTGTTCTAGTATGTTCTGTTCTATTCTATTCTAGTATGTTCTGTTCTATTCTAGTATGTTCTGTTCTATTATGTTCTGTTCTATTCTATTCTAGTATGTTCTCTTCTATTCTCGTATGTTAGGTTGTATTCTATTCTAGTATGTTCTACTCTGTTATGTTATATTCTAGTACGTTCAATTCTACAATTTCTATTGTATTATATTCTGTTCTATTGTATTCTATTCTGTTCTATTGTATTATTTTCTATTGTATTATATTCTATTCTATTGTATTCTGTTCTATTGTATTCTATTCTGTTCTATTGTATTCTATTCTATTCTATTGTATTCTGTTCTATTGTATTCTATTCTATTCTATTGTATTCTGTTCTATTGTATTCTATTCTGTTCTATTGTATTCTGTTCTATTGTATTCTATTCTGTTCTATTGTATTCTATTCCGTTCTATTCTATTCTAGTGTTTTCCATTCTAGTATGTTCTGTTCTGTTCTACTCTAGTATGTTCCATTCTAGTGTGTTCTGTTCTCTTCTATTCTAGTATGTTCTGTTCTAGTATGTTCTCTTCTATTCTAGTATGTTCTGTTCTATTCTAGTATGTATCTATTCTGTTCTATTCGATTCTACTATGTTCTATTCTGTTGTAGTCTATTCTAATATGTTCTGTTCTATTCTGTTATTTTCTATTCTAGTATGTTCTGTTCTATTCTGTTCTATTCTATACTAGTATGTTCTATTCTATTATGTTCTGTTCTATTCTATTGTAGTATGTTCTGTTCTATTCTAGTATGTTCTGTTCTATTCTATTCTAGTATGTTCTCTTCTATTCTATTATGTTCTGTTCTATTCTAGTATGTTCTGTTCTATTCTATTCTATTATGTTCTGTTCTATTCTAGTATGTTCTGTTCTATTGTGTTCTGTTATATTCTAGTATGTTATATTCTATTATGTTCTGTTATATTCTATTCTAGTATGTTCTGTTCTGTTATATTCTAGTATGTTCTATTCTATTATGTTCTGTTCTATTCTATTCTAGTATGTTCTGTTCTATTATGTTCTATTCTAGTATGTTCTGTTCTATTCTAGTATGTTCTGTTCTCTTCTAGTATGTTCTGTTCTAGTATGTTCTGTTCTATTATGTTCTGTTCTATTCTAGTATGTTCTGTTCTATTCTAGTATGTTCTGTTCTATTATGTTCTGTTCTATTGTGTTCTGTTCTATTCTAGTATTTTCTGTTCTATTATGTTCTATTCTATTCTAGTATGTTCTGTTCTATTCTGGTATGTTCTGTTCTAGTATGTTCTGTTCTATTATGTTCTGTTCTAGTATGTTCTGTTCTATTCTATTCTAGTATTTTCTGTTCTATTCTAGTATGTTCTGTTCTAGTATGTTCTGTTCTATTATGTTCTGTTCTAGTATGTTCTGTTCTATTCTATTCTAGTATGTTCTGTTCTATTCTAGTATGTTCTGTTCTATTATGTTCTGTTCTATTCTATTCTAGTATGTTCTCTTCTATTCTAGTATGTTAGGTTGTATTCTATTCTAGTATGTTCTACTCTGTTATGTTATATTCTAGTACGTTCAATTCTACAATTTCTATTGTATTATATTCTGTTCTATTGTATTCTATTCTGTTCTATTGTATTATTTTCTATTGTATTATATTCTATTCTATTGTATTCTGTTCTATTGTATTCTATTCTGTTCTATTCTATTCTATTCTATTGTATTCTGTTCTATTGTATTATATTCTATTCTATTGTATTCTGTTCTATTGTATTCTATTCTGTTCTATTGTATTCTGTTCTATTGTATTCTATTCTGTTCTATTGTATTCTATTCCGTTCTATTCTATTCTAGTGTTTTCCATTCTAGTATGTTCTGTTCTGTTCTACTCTAGTATGTTCCATTCTAGTGTGTTCTGTTCTCTTCAATTCTAGTATGTTCTGTTCTAGTATGTTCTCTTCTATTCTAGTATGTTCTGTTCTATTCTAGTATGTTCTGTTATATTCTAATATGGTCAATTCTAGTATGTTGTAATATTTTCTATTCTGTTCTATTCGATTCTACTATGTTCTATTCTGTTGTAGTCTATTCTAATATGTTCTGTTCTATTCTGTTATTTTCTATTCTAGTATGTTCTGTTCTATTGTGTTCTATTCTATACTAGTATGTTCTATTCTATTATGTTCTGTTCTATTCTATTGTAGTATGTTCTGTTCTATTCTAGTATGTTCTGTTCTATTCTATTCTAGTATGTTCTGTTCTATTCTATTATGTTCTGTTCTATTCTATTCTATTATGTTCTGTTCTATTCTAGTATGTTCTGTTCTATTGTGTTCTGTTATATTCTAGTATGTTCTATTCTATTATGTTCTGTTATATTCTATTCTAGTATGTTCTGTTCTGTTATATTCTAGTATGTTCTATTCTATTATGTTCTGTTCTATTCTATTCTAGTATGTTCTGTTCTATTATGTTCTATTCTAGTATGTTCTGTTCTATTCTAGTATGTTCTGTTCTATTATGTTCTATTCTAGTATGTTCTGTTCTATTCTAGTATGTTCTGTTCTATTATGTTCTGTTCTATTCTAGTATGTTCTGTTCTATTCTAGTATGTTATGTTCCATTATGTTCTGTTCTATTGTGTTCTGTTCTATTCTAGTATGTTCTGTTCTATTATGTTCTATTATATTCTAGTATGTTCTGTTCTATTCTAGTATGTTCTGTTCTAGTATGTTCTGTTCTATTATGTTCTGTTCTAGTATGTTCTGTTCTATTCTATTCTAGTATTTTCTGTTCTATTCTAGTATGTTCTGTTCTAGTATGTTCTGTTCTATTATGTTCTGTTCTAGTATGTTCTGTTCTATTCTATTCTAGTATGTTCTGTTCTATTCTAGTATGTTCTGTTCTATTATGGTCTGTTCTATTGTGTTCTGTTCTATTCTAGTATGTTCTGTTCTATTATGTTCTGTTCTATTCTATTCTAGTATGTTCTCTTCTATTCTAGTATGTTCTGTTCAATTCTATTCTAGTATGTTCTATTCTGTTGTATTCTATTCTAGCATGTTCTGTTGTATTCTATTCTAGTATGTTCTACTCTGTTATGTTATATTCTAGTACGTTCAATTCTACAATTTCTATTGTATTATATTCTGTTCTATTGTATTCTGTTCTATTGTATTCTATTCTATTATATTGTATTCTGTTATATTGTATTCTATTCTGTTCTATTGTATTCTATTCTGTTCTATTCTATTGTATTCTGTTCTATTGTATTCTATTCTATTCTATTGTATTCTGTTATATTGTATTCTATTCTGTTCTATTGTATTCTGTTCTATTGTATTCTGTTCTATTGTATTCTCTTCTGTTCTATTGTATTCTATTCTGTTCTATTCTATTATTTTCTGTTCTGTTGTATTCTATTTTATTCTGTTCTATTGTATTCTATTCTGTTCTATTGTATTCTGTTCTATTGTATTCTATTCTGTTCTGTTCTATTGTATTCTGTTCTATTGTATTCTATTCTGTTCTAGTATGTTCTGTTCTATTATGTTCTGTTCTAGTATGTTCTGTTCTATTCTATTCTAGTGTGTTCTGTTCTATTCTAGTATGTTCTGTTCTATTATGTTCTGTTCTATTGTGTTCTGTTCTATTCTAGTATGTTCTGTTCTATTATGTTCTGTTCTATTCTATTCTAGTATGTTCTCTTCTATTCTAGTATGTTCTGTTCTATTCTATTCTAGTATGTTCTATTCTGTTGTATTCTATTCTAGTATGTTCTGTTGTATTCTATTCTAGTATGTTCTACTCTGTTATGTTATATTCTAGTACGTTCAATTCTACAATTTCTATTGTATTATATTCTGTTCTATTGTATTCTATTCTGTTCTATTGTATTATATTCTATTGTATTATATTCTGTTCTATTGTATTCTGTTCTATTGTATTCTATTCTATTCTATTGTATTCTGTTCTATTGTATTCTATTCTGTTCTATTGTATTCTATTCTGTTCTATTCTATTGTATTCTGTTCTATTGTATTCTATTCTATTCTATTGTATTCTGTTCTATTGTATTCTATTATGTTCTGTTGTATTCTATTCTGTTCTATTGTATTCTATTCTGTTCTATTTTATTCTATTCTATTTTATTATGTTCTATTGTATTCTATTCTGTTCTAGTCTATTATTTTCTGTTCTGTTGTATTCTGTTTTATTATGTTCTATTGTATTCTATTATGTTCTATTTTATTCTATTCTATTTTATTATGTTCTATTGTATTCTATTCTGTTCTATTCTATTATTTTCTGTTCTGTTCTATTGTATTCTGTTCTGTTCTATTGTATTCTATTCTGTTCTATTGTATTCTATTCTGTTCTATTGTATTCTGTTCTATTGTATTCTATTCTATTCTATTGTATTCGGTTCTATTGTATTCTATTACATTCTATTGTATTCTGTTCTATTGTATTCTATTCTGTTCTATTGTATTCTGTTCTATTGTATTCTATTCTGTTCTATTGTATTCTATTCTGTTCTATTCTATTATGTTCTGTTCTGTTGTATTCTATTTTATTCTGTTCTATTGTATTCTATTCTGTTCTGTTGTATTCTGTTCTATTGTATTCTATTCTATTCTATTGTATTCGGTTCTATTGTATTCTATTCTATTCTATTGTATTCTGTTATATTGTATTCTATTCTGTTCTATTGTATTCTGTTCTATTGTATTTTATTCTATTCTATTGTATTCGGTTCTATTGTATTCTATTCTATTCTATTGTATTCTATTCTATTGTATTCTATTCTGTTCTATTGTATTCTATTCCGTTCTATTCTATTCTAGTGTTTTCCATTCTAGTATGTTCTGTTCTGTTCTACTCTAGTATGTTCCATTCTAGTGTGTTCTGTTCTCTTCTATTCTAGTATGTTCTGTTCTAGTATGTTCTCTTCTATTCTAGTATGTTCTGTTCTATTCTAGTATGTTCTGTTATATTCTAATATGGTCAATTCTAGTATGTTGTAATATTTTCTATTCTGTTCTATTCGATTCTACTATGTTCTATTCTGTTGTAGTCTATTCTAATATGTTCTGTTCTATTCTGTTATTTTCTATTCTAGTATGTTCTGTTCTATTCTGTTCTATTCTATACTAATATGTTCTATTCTATTATGTTCTGTTCTATTCTATTGTAGTATGTTCTGTTCTATTCTAGTATGTTCTGTTCTATTCTATTCTAGTATGTTCTGTTCTATTCTATTATGTTCTGTTCTATTCTAGTAAGTTCTGTTCTATTCTATTCTATTATGTTCTGTTCTATTCTAGTATGTTCTGTTCTATTGTGTTCTGTTATATTCTAGTATGTTCTATTCTATTATGTTCTGTTATATTCTATTCTAGTATGTTCTGTTCTGTTATATTCTAGTATGTTCTATTCTATTATGTTCTGTTCTATTCTATTCTAGTATGTTCTGTTCTATTATGTTCTATTCTAGTATGTTCTGTTCTATTCTAGTATGTTCTGTTCTATTATGTTCTATTCTAGTATGTTCTGTTCTATTCTAGTATGTTCTGTTCTAGTATGTTCTGTTCTATTATGTTCTATTATATTCTAGTATGTTCTGTTCTATTCCAGTATGTTCTGTTCTAGTATGTTCTGTTCTATTATGTTCTGTTCTAGTATGTTCTGTTCTATTCTATTCTAGTATTTTCTGTTCTATTCTAGGATGTTCTGTTCTAGTATGTTCTGTTCTATTATGTTCTGTTCTAGTATGTTTTGTTCTATTCTATTCTAGTATGTTATATTCTATTCTAGTATGTTCTGTTCTATTCTAGAATGTTCTGTTCTATTATGGTCTGTTCTATTGTGTTCTGTTCTATTCTAGTATGTTCTGTTCTATTATGTTCTGTTCTATTCTATTCTAGTATGTTCTCTTCTATTCTAGTATGTTCTGTTCTATTCTATTCTAGTATGTTCTATTCTGTTGTATTCTATTCTAGCATGTTCTGTTGTATTCTATTCTAGTATGTTCTACTCTGTTATGTTATATTCTAGTACGTTCAATTCTACAATTTCTATTGTATTATATTCTGTTCTATTGTATTCTGTTCTATTGTATTCTATTCTATTATATTGTATTCTGTTCTATTTTATTCTATTCTGTTCTATTGTATTCTATTCTGTTCTATTCTATTGTATTCTGTTCTATTGTATTCTATTCTATTCTATTGTATTCTGTTATATTGTATTCTATTCTGTTCTATTGTATTCTGTTCTATTGTATTCTGTTCTATTGTATTCTGTTCTATTGTATTCTGTTCTATTGTATTCTCTTCTGTTCTATTGTATTCTATTCTGTTCTATTCTATTCTTTTCTGTTCTGTTGTATTCTATTTTATTCTGTTATATTGTATTCTATTCTGTTATGTTGTATTCTATTCTGTTCTATTGTATTCTCTTCTATTTTATTATGTTCTATTGTATTCTATTCTGTTCTATTTTATTATATTATATTTTATTATGTTCTATTGTATTCTATTCTGTTCTATTCTATTATTTTCTGTTCTGTTGTATTCTATTTTATTATGTTCTATTGTATTCTATTATGTTCTATTTTATTCTATTCTATTTTATTATGTTCTATTGTATTCTATTCTGTTCTATTCTTTTATTTTCTGTTCTGTTCTATTGTATTCTGTTCTGTTCTATTGTATTCTATTCTGTTCTATTGAATTCTATTATGTTCTATTGTATTCTGTTCTATTGTATTCTATTCTATTCTATTGTATTCTGTTCTATTGTATTCTATTCTATTCTATTGTATTCTGTTCTATTGTATTCTATTCTGTTCTATTGTATTCTGTTCTATTGTATTCTATTCTGTTCTATTGTATTCTATTCTGTTCTATTCTATTATTTTCTGTTATGTTGTATTCTATTGTATTTTGTTCTATTGTATTGTATTCTGTTCTGTTGTATTCTGTTCTATTGTATTCTATTCTGTTCTATTGTATTCTGTTCTATTGTATTCTATTCTGTTCTATTGTATTCTATTCTGTTCTATTCTATTATTTTCTGTTCTGTTGTATTCTATTTTATTGTATTCTATTCTGTTCTATTGTATTCTATTCTGTTCTATTCTATTATTTTCTGTTCTGTTGTATTCTATTTTATTCTGTTCTATTTTATTCTATTCTATTTTATTATGTTCTATTGTATTCTATTCTGTTCTATTCTCTTATTTTCTGTTCTGTTGTATTCTATTTTATTCTGTTCTATTGTATTCTATTCTATTTTATTATGTTCTATTTTATTATATTCTGTTCTATTCTATTATTTTCTGTTCTGTTGTATTCTATTGTATTCTGTTCTATTGTATTCTATTCTGTTCTATTGTATTCTGTTCTATTGTATTATATTCTGTTCTGTTCTATTGTATTCTATTCTGTTCTAGTATGTTCTGTTCTATTATGTTCTGTTCTAGTATGTTCTGTTCTATTATATTCTAGTGTGTTCTGTTCTATTCTAGCATGTTCTGTTCTATTATGTTCTGTTCTATTGTGTTCTGTTCTATTCTAGTATGTTCTGTTCTAGTATGTTCTGTTCTATTCTATTCTAGAATGTTCTCTTCTATTCTAGTATGTTCTGTTGTATTCTATTCTAGTATGTTCTATTCTGTTGTATTCTATTCTAGTATGTTCTGTTGTATTCTATTCTAGTATGTTCTACTCTGTTATGTTATATTCTAGTACGTTCAATTCTACAATTTCTATTGTATTATATTCTGTTCTATTGTATTCTATTCTGTTCTATTGTATTATATTATATTGTATTATATTCTGTTCTATTGTATTCTGTTCTATTGTATTCTATTCTGTTCTATTGTATTCTATTCTGTTCTATTCTATTATTTTCTGTTCTGTTGTATTCTATTTTATTGTATTCTATTCTGTTCTATTGTATTCTATTCTGTTCTATTCTATTATTTTCTGTTCTGTTGTATTCTATTTTATTCTGTTCTATTTTATTCTATTCTATTTTATTATGTTCTATTGTATTCTATTCTGTTCTATTCTCTTATTTTCTGTTCTGTTGTATTCTATTTTATTCTGTTCTATTGTATTCTATTCTATTTTATTATGTTCTATTTTATTATATTCTGTTCTATTCTATTATTTTCTGTTCTGTTGTATTCTATTGTATTCTGTTCTATTGTATTCTATTCTGTTCTATTGTATTCTGTTCTATTGTATTATATTCTGTTCTGTTCTATTGTATTCTATTCTGTTCTAGTATGTTCTGTTCTATTATGTTCTGTTCTAGTATGTTCTGTTCTATTATATTCTAGTGTGTTCTGTTCTATTCTAGCATGTTCTGTTCTATTATGTTCTGTTCTATTGTGTTCTGTTCTATTCTAGTATGTTCTGTTCTAGTATGTTCTGTTCTATTCTATTCTAGAATGTTCTCTTCTATTCTAGTATGTTCTGTTGTATTCTATTCTAGTATGTTCTATTCTGTTGTATTCTATTCTAGTATGTTCTGTTGTATTCTATTCTAGTATGTTCTACTCTGTTATGTTATATTCTAGTACGTTCAATTCTACAATTTCTATTGTATTATATTCTGTTCTATTGTATTCTATTCTGTTCTATTGTATTATATTATATTGTATTATATTCTGTTCTATTGTATTCTGTTCTATTGTATTCTATTCTATTCTATTGTATTCTGTTCTATTTTATTCTATTCTGTTCTATTGTATTCTATTCTGTTCTATTCTATTGTATTCTATTCTATTCTATTGTATTCTGTTCTATTTTATTCTATATTATTCTATTGTATTCTGTTCTATTGTATTCTATTCTGTTCTATTTTATTCTGTTCTATTGTATTCTATTCTGTTCTATTGTATTCTATTCTGTTCTATTCTATTATTTTCTGTTCTGTTGTATTCTATTTTATTCTGTTCTATTGTATTCTATTCTGTTCTGTTGTATTCTATTCTGTTCTATTGTATTCTACTCTGTTCTATTTTATTCTATTCTATTTTATTATGTTCTATTGTATTCTATTCTGTTCTATTCTATTATTTTCTGTTCTGTTGTATTCTATTTTATTATGTTCTATTGTATTCTATTATGTTCTATTTTATTCTATTCTATTTTATTATGTTCTATTGTATTCTATTCTGTTCTATTCTATTATTTTCTGTTCTGTTCTATTGTATTCTGTTCTGTTCTATTGTATTCTATTCTGTTCTATTGTATTCTATTCTGTTCTATTATATTCTGGTCTATTGTATTCTATTATATTCTATTGTATTCGGTTCTATTGTATTCTATTCTATTCTATTGCATTCTGTTCTATTGTATTCTATTCTGTTCTATTGTATTCTGTTCTATTGTATTCTATTCTGTTCTATTGTATTCTATTCTGTTCTATTCTATTATTTTCTGTTCTGTTGTATTCTATTTTATTCTGTTCTATTGTATTCTATTCTGTTCTGTTGTATTCTGTTCTATTGTATTCTATTCTATTCTATTGTATTCGGTTCTATTGTATTCTATTCTATTGTATTCTGTTATATTGTATTCTATTCTGTTCTATTGTATTCTGTTCTATTGTATTCTATTCTATTCTATTGTATTCGGTTCTATTGTATTCTATTCTATTCTATTGTATTCTGTTCTATTGTATTCTATTCTGTTCTATTCTATTATTTTCTGTTCTGTTGTATTCTATTTTATTCTGTTCTATTGTATTCTATTCTGTTCTGTTGTATTCTATTCTGTTCTATTGTATTCTGTTCTATTCTATTGTATTCTGTTCTATCTTATTGAATTCTGTTCTATTGTATTCTATTCTGTTCTATTCTATTATTTTCTGTTCTGTTGTATTCTATTTTATTCTGTTCTATTTTATTCTATTCTATTTTATGTTCTATTGTATTCTATTCTGTTCTATTCTAGTATTTTCTGTTCTGTTGTATTCTATTTTATTCTGTTCTATTGTATTGTATTCTATTTTATTATGTTCTATTGTATTATATTCTGTTCTATTCTATTATTTTCTGTTCTGTTGTATTCTATTGTATTCTGTTCTATTGTATTCTATTCTGTTCTATTGTATTCTGTTCTATTGTATTCTATTCTGTTCTGTTCTATTGTATTCTATTCTGTTCTATTGTATTGTATTCTGTACTCTTGTATTCTATTCTGTTCTATTGTATTCTATTCTGTTCTATTGTATTCTATTCTGTTCTATTGTATTCTGTTCTATTGTATTCTATTCTGTTCTATTGTATTCTATTCTGTTCTATTGTATTCTATTCTGTTCTATTGTATTCTGTTCTATTGTATTCTATTCTGTTCTATTGTATTCTATTCTGTTCTATTGTATTCTATTCTGTTCTATTGTATTCTGTTCTATTGTATTCTGTTCTATTCTATTGTATCCTGTTCTATTGTATTGTATTCTGTTCTATTGTATTCTATTCTGTTCTATTCTATTATTTTCTGTTCTGTTGTATTCTATTTTATTCTGTTCTATTTTATTCTATTCTATTTTATGTTCTATTGTATTCTATTCTGTTCTATTCTAGTATTTTCTGTTCTGTTGTATTCTATTTTATTCTGTTCTATTGTATTATATTCTATTTTATTATGTTCTATTGTATTCTATTCTGTTCTATTGTATTATATTATATTGTATTATATTCTGTTCTATTGTATTCTGTTCTATTGTATTCTATTCTATTCTATTGTATTCTGTTCTATTTTATTCTATTCTGTTCTATTGTATTCTATTCTGTTCTATTCTATTGTATTCTATTCTATTCTATTGTATTCTGTTCTATTTTATTCTATATTATTCTATTGTATTCTGTTCTATTGTATTCTATTCTGTTCTATTGTATTCTGTTCTATTGTATTCTATTCTGTTCTATTGTATTCTATTCTGTTCTATTCTATTATTTTCTGTTCTGTTGTATTCTATTTTATTCTGTTCTATTGTATTCTATTCTGTTCTGTTGTATTCTATTCTGTTCTATTGTATTCTACTCTGTTCTATTGTATTGTATTCTGTTCTATTGTATTCTATTCTGTTCTATTCTATTATTTTCTGTTCTGTTGTATTCTATTTTATTCTGTTCTATTTTATTCTATTCTATTTTATGTTCTATTGTATTCTATTCTGTTCTATTCTAGTATTTTCTGTTCTGTTGTATTCTATTTTATTCTGTTCTATTGTATTATATTCTATTTTATTCTGTTCTATTGTATTCTATTCTGTTATATTGTATTATATTATATTGTATTATATTCTGTTCTATTGTATTCTGTTCTATTCTATTATTTTCTGTTCTGTTGTATTCTATTGTATTCTGTTCTATTGTATTCTATTCTGTTCTATTGTATTCTGTTCTATTGTATTCTATTCTGTTCTGTTCTATTGTATTCTGTTCTATTGTATTCTATTCTGTTCTATTGTATTGTATTCTGTACTCTTGTATTCTATTCTGTTCTATTGTATTCTATTATGTTCTATTGTATTCTATTATGTTCTATTGTATTCTGTTCTATTGTATTCTATTATGTTATATTGTATTCTATTCTGTTCTATTGTATTCTATTCTGTTCTATTGTATTCTGTTCTATTGTATTCTATTCTGTTCTATTGTATTCTATTCTGTTCTATTGTATTCTGTTCTATTGTATTCTATTCTGTTCTATTGTATTCTGTTCTATTGTATTCTATTCTGTTCTATTGTATTCTATTCTGTTCTATTATATTGTATTGTATTCTGGTCTATAGTATTGTATTCTATTATGTTCTATTGTATTGTATTCTATTCTGTTCTATTTTATTATATTCTGTTCTATTGTATTGTATTCTATTCTGTTCTATTTTATTCTATTCTGTTCTCTTGTATTCTATTCTGTTCTATTGTATTGTATTCTATTATGTTCTATTGTATTGTATTCTATTCTGTTCTATTTTATTCTATTCTGTTCTATTGTATTGTATTCTATTATGTTCTATTGTATTGTATTATGTTCTATTGTATTGTATTCTATTCTGTTCTATTGTATTCTATTATGTTCTATTGTATTGTATTCTATTATGTTCTATTGTATTGTATTCTATTCTGTTCTATTGTATTCTATTATGTTCTATTGTATTGTATTCTATTCTGTTCTATTGTATTGTATTCTATTCTGTTCTATTGTATTGTATTCTATTCTGTTCTATTATTTTCTGTTCTGTTGTATTCTATTTTATTCTGTTCTATTGTATTTTATTCTATTCTGTTCTATTGTATTGTATTCTATTCTGTTCCATTTTATTCTATTCTGTTCTATTGTATTGTATTCTGTTCTGTTGTATTCTATTCTGTTCTATTGTATTCTATTATGTTCTATTGTATTCTATTCTGTTCTATTTTATTCTATTCCATTTTATTATGTTCTATTGTATTCTATTTTGTTCTATTCTATTATTTTCTGTTCTGTTGTATTCTATTTTATTCTGTTCTATTTTATTCTATTCTATTTTATTATGTTCTATTGTATTCTGTTCTGTTCTATTGTATTCTATTCTGTTCTGTTGTATTCTATTCTGTTCTATTGTATTCTATTCTGTTCTGTTGTATTCTATTCTGTTCTATTGTATTCTACAGTATCCAGTGTCCTTTAGTGCTACCATCTCCTCCCACTAGGTGGTGCTGTTATCTATCTGGGTGCTGGGGTTCATCATCGCCGTGGTTCCCCTGATGAACGAGGACCTGTTTGGGAACTACTATGGTCGTAACGGGGTCTGCTTCCCCCTACACTCTGACAGACAGGAGAAGCCGACTGCTAAAGGATACTCTATCGGCATATTCCTGGGTACAGTGTGTGGTACAGCATGGATGTGCTTGTTGGTTAAAGGGAAGGTTGTTGGTTAAAGGGAAGGTTGTTGGGTAAAGGGATGCTCGTCGGTTAAAGAGAAGGGATGCTTGTTGGGTAAAGGGATGCTTTTAGTTTAAAGGGATGCTTGTTGGTTAAAGGGATGGTTGTTGGTTAAAGGGAAGGTTGTTGGTTAAAGGGAAGGTTGTTGGTTAAAGGGAAGGTTGTTGGGTAAAGGGAAGGTTGTTGGTTAAAGGGAAGGTTGTTGGTTAAAGGGATGCTTGTTGGTTAAAGGGATGCTTTTAGTTTAAAGGGAAGGTTGTTGGTTAAAGGGAAGGTTGTTGGGTAAAGGGAAGGTTGTTGGTTAAAGGGATGGTTGTTGGGTAAAGGGATGCTTGTTGGTTAAAGGGAAGGTTGTTGTTTAAAGGGATGCTTGTTGGTTAAAGGGATGCTTGTTGGTTAAAGGGAAGGTTGTTGTTTAAAGGGATGCTTGTTGGTTAAAGGGATGCTTTTAGTTTAAAGGGATGCTTGTTGGTTAAAGGGAAGGTTGTTGTTTAAAGGGATGCTTGTTGGTTAAAGGGATGCTTGTTGGTTAAAGGGATGCTTGTTGGTTAAAGGGAAGGTTGTTGTTTAAAGGGATGCTTGTTGGTTAAAGGGATGCTTGTTGGTTAAAGGGATGCTTGTTGGTTAAAGGGAAGGTTGTTGGTTAAAGGGAAGGTTGTTGGTTAAACAAAAAGCATCCCTTTAAAGGGATGCTTGTTAGTAAAAGGGATGGTTGTTGGTTAAAGGGAAGGTTGTTGGTTAAAGGGAAGGTTGTTGGTTAAAGGGAAGGTTGTTGGTTAAAGGGAAGGTTGTTGGTTAAAGGGAAGGTTGTTGGTTAAAGGGATGCTTGTTGGTTAAAGGGAAGGTTGTTGGTTAAAGGGAAGGTTGTTGGTTAAAGGGAAGGTTGTTGGTTAAAGGGATGCTTGTTGGTTAAAGGGATGCTTGTTGGTTAAAGGGAAGGTTGTTGTTTAAAGGGAAGGTTGTTGGTTAAAGGGATGCTTGTTGGTTAAAGGGATGGTTGTTGGTTAAAGGGAAGGTTGTTGGTTAAAGGGAAGGTTGTTGGTTAAAGGGATGCTTGTTGGTTAAAGGGATGCTTGTTGGTTAAAGGGAAGGTTGTTGTTTAAAGGGAAGGTTGTTGGTTAAAGGGAAGGTTGTTGGTTAAAGGGAAGGTTGTTGGTTAAAGGGAAGGTTGTTGGTTAATAAAGGGAAGGTTGTTGGTTAAAGGGATGCTTGTTGGTTAAAGGGATGGTTGTTGGTTAAAGGGAAGGTTGTTGGTTAAAGGGAAGGTTGTTGGTTAAAGGGAAGGTTGTTGGTTAAAGGGAAGGTTGTTGGTTAAAGGGATGCTTGTTGGGTAAAGGGAAGGTTGTTGGTTAAAGGGAAGGTTGTTGGTTAAAGGGAAGGTTGTTGGTTAAAGGGATGCTTGTTGGTTAAAGGGAAGGTTGTTGGTTAAAGGGAAGGTTGTTGGTTAAAGGGAAGGTTGTTGGTTAAAGGGATGCTTGTTGGGTAAAGGGAAGGTTGTTGGTTAAAGGGAAGGTTGTTGGTTAAAGGGAAGGTTGTTGGTTAAAGGGAAGGTTGTTGGGTAAAGGGAAGGTTGTTGGTTAAAGGGATGCTTGTTGGTTAAAGGGATGCTTTTAGTTTAAAGGGATGCTTGTTGGGTAAAGGGATGCTTGTTGGGTAAAGGGATGCTTTTAGTTTAAAGGGATGCTTGTTGGGTAAAGGGATGCTTGTTGGGTAAAGGGATGCTTTTAGTTTAACGGGATGCTTGTTGGGTAAACTATTCTCTGGACTCTCTTTGCAGTACGCAACCCCCTCAAGTTTGTTTACCAACTCATACAAGTAGTAGAAGAAGACCGATCTGGAAAGTTATTATACTACTGTCTAATCCACTCTCTCTCTTATTTATTTATATATATATATAGGTCTGAACTTGGCACTGTCTAATCCAATCTGTCTCTCTCTCTCTCTCTCTCTCTCTCTGTCTCTGTCTCGTTCTCTCTCTCTCTCTCTCTCTCTCTCTCTCGTTCACTCTCTCTCTCTCTCTATGTCTCGTTCTCTCTCTCTCTCTCTCTCTCTCGTTCTCTCTCTCTCTCTCTCTCTCTCTCTCTCTCTCTCTCTCTCTCTCTCTCTCTCGTTCTCTCTCTCTCTCTCTCTCTCTCTCTCTCTCTCTCTCTCTCTCTGTCTCTCTCTCTCTCTCTCTCTCTCTCTCTCTCTCTCTCTCTCTCTCTCTCTCTGTCTCTCTCTCTCTCTCTCTCTCTCTCTCTCTCTCTCTCTCTCTCTCTCTCTCTCTCTCTCTCTCTCTAGGTCTGAACCTGGCAGCATTCCTAGTGATCGTGTTCTCTTACTCCTCCATGTTCTACTCCATCTACAAGACTGGTATCAACGCTACAGGTAAAGTTTAATTTCTCCAGAACCATATCTCTACCAGCTTGTTCTGTTACAGACCTGAGGAGCAGGCTACACAGAGATGTGGCTGTAGCTAACATCTTGTTCTGTTACAGACCTGAGGAGCAGGCTACACAGAGATGTGGCTGTAGCTAACAGGTTGTTCTGTTACAGACCTGAGGAGCAGGCTACACAGAGACGTGGCTGTAGCTAACAGGTTGTTCTGTTACAGACCTGAGGAGCAGGCTACACAGAGACGTGGCTGTAGCTAACAGGTTGTTCTGTTACAGACCTGAGGAGCAGGCTACACAGAGACGTGGCTGTAGCTAACAGGTTGTTCTGTTACAGACCTGAGGAGCAGGCTACACAGAGACGTGGCTGTAGCTAACAGGTTGTTCTGTTACAGACCTGAGGAGCAGGCTACACAGAGATGTGGCTGTAGCTAACAGGTTGTTCTGTTAGAGACCTGAGGAGCAGGCTACACAGAGATGTGGCTGTAGCTAACATCTTGTTCTGTTACAGACCTGAGGAGCAGGCTACACAGAGACGTGGCTGTAGCTAACAGGTTGTTCTGTTACAGACCTGAGGAGCAGGCTACACAGAGACGTGGCTGTAGCTAACAGGTTGTTCTGTTACAGACCTGAGGAGCAGGCTACACAGAGATGTGGCTGTAGCTAACATCTTGTTCTGTTACAGACCTGAGGAGCAGGCTACACAGAGACGTGGCTGTAGCTAACAGGTTGTTCTGTTACAGACCTGAGGAGCAGGCTACACAGAGATGTGGCTGTAGCTAACATCTTGTTCTGTTACAGACCTGAGGAGCAGGCTACACAGAGACGTGGCTGTAGCTAACAGGTTGTTCTGTTACAGACCTGAGGAGCAGGCTACACAGAGACGTGGCTGTAGCTAACAGGTTGTTCTGTTACAGACCTGAGGAGCAGGCTACACAGAGACGTGGCTGTAGCTAACAGGTTGTTCTGTTACAGACCTGAGGAGCAGGCTACACAGAGACGTGGCTGTAGCTAACAGGTTGTTCTGTTACAGACCTGAGGAGCAGGCTACACAGAGATGTGGCTGTAGCTAACAGGTTGTTCTGTTACAGACCTGAGGAGCAGGCTACACAGAGATGTGGCTGTAGCTAACATCTTGTTCTGTTACAGACCTGAGGAGCAGGCTACACAGAGACGTGGCTGTAGCTAACAGGTTGTTCTGTTACAGACCTGAGGAGCAGGCTACACAGAGACGTGGCTGTAGCTAACAGGTTGTTATGTTACAGACCTGAGGAGCAGGCTACACAGACGTGGCTGTAGCTAACAGGTTGTTCTGTTACAGACCTGAGGAGCAGGCTACACAGAGACGTGGCTGTAGCTAACAGGTTGTTCTGTTACAGACCTAAAGAGAAGGCTACACAGAGATGTGGCTGTAGCTAACATCTTGTTCTGTTACAGACCTGAGGAGCAGGCTACACAGAGACGTGGCTGTAGCTAACAGGTTGTTCTGTTACAGACCTGAGGAGCAGGCTACACAGAGATGTGGCTGTAGCTAACATCTTGTTCTGTTACAGACCTGAGGAGCAGGCTACACAGAGACGTGGCTGTAGCTAACAGGTTGTTCTGTTACAGACCTGAGGAGCAGGCTACACAGAGATGTGGCTGTAGCTAACAGGTTGTTCTGTTACAGACCTGAGGAGCAGGCTACACAGAGACGTGGCTGTAGCTAACAGGTTGTTCTGTTACAGACCTGAGGAGCAGGCTACACAGAGATGTGGCTGTAGCGAACAGGTTCTTCTTCATCGTCTTCTCTGACGCCCTCTGCTGGATCCCCATCTTCCTGGTCAAGATACTGTCCCTGCTGCAGGTCGAGATACCAGGTATATACTTCCCCTGTCCTAAATATGTAGGAAAACAAGTACACACACACACACACCAACCCTCCTACACACCACACACACACCACCCCTCCTACACACCACACACACACCACCCTTCCTACACACCACACACACCACCCTCACTACACACACCTCTAACCAGGGGCGCAACAATTGTTTTTTTAGAAGTGGTGGGGACATTTTCCCCTCCAGTCCCCATGTGAATGCCCCCCCCCGGCCTCTAACTCCCTCTCTCCCTCCCTCCTCCAGGTACCATCTCATCCTGGGTGGTGATCTTTATATTACCCATCAACAGTGCCCTGAACCCCATCCTCTACACCCTGACTACCAGCTTCTTCAGAGAACAGGTAGTGTTTAGTAGTAGCGGGACCAATGGGACTTTGTTCAAAAGGAGTGTGCACTATATAGGGAATAGGGTGCTATTTAGGGACGTAGCCTCTCGTTGTTGTTTTGTTGTTGTTGTTGTTTTGTTCAGTTTACACGCCACCGTGGGTAAATAAATACCTTTATCAAATCAAATCTAATGTTATTATTATATACATACACGTGTTTAGCAGATGTTATTGCGGGTGTAACGAAATGCTTGTATACTGTTCGGGAAAGAATTCAGACCTGTTGATTTTTTTCAAATTTTGTTAGGTTACAGCCTTATTCCAATTGAAATTGGGTTCAAGTCCAGGCTCTGACTGGGCCACTCAAGGACATGTCTCAAAGCCCACTCCTGCATTGTCTTGGCTGTGTGCTTAAGGTCCTGAGTGCTCTGGAGCAGGTTTTCATCAAGGATCTCTCTGTACTTTGCTCCGTTCATCTTTCCCTCGATCCTGACTTGTCTCCCAGTCCCTGCATCTGAAAAACATCCCCACAGCATGATGCTGCCACCACCATGCTTCACCGTAGGGATGGTGCCAGGTTTCCTCCAGATGGGATTCAGGCCAAAGATTTCAATCTTGGTTTCATCAGACCAGGTCAATCTTGTTTCTCGTGGTCTGAGAGTCTTTAGGTGCCTTTTGGCAAACTCCAAGCGGGCTGTCATGTGCCTTTTACTGAGTAGTGGCTTCCGTCTGGCCACTCTACCATAAAGGCCTGATTGGTGGAGTGCTGCAGAGATGGTTGTCCTTCTGGAAGCTTCTCCCATCTCCACAGAGAAGTTCTGGAGCTCTGTCAGAGTGACCATTGTTGTGGAAATATTGAATCAAATTTGCACTTGTAAATTCAATTAGACGTTATTACAAAAGTAAAAGAAGCTGAGCCATGGATTAACTCTCTCCAGTCGCAGTACTCAGATTTTATACTTTTTCACTCTTGCATAACGTACACATAGTCACTCCTTTCTATGTAAATGATTAATACCCTTTGGCCTTTCTCCACCCTTATCTTTCTGTCTCACATCTGACTTGTTTATGCTCATTTTACATGGGTATTAATACAAAACATAATAAAACATTTATTGCATATATATGTTGCTAATATAAGAAGTACTTGAATATTAATACAAACATGTCTTCCGGGTACATATCATGTCTTCCTGGTACATATCATGTCTTCCTGGTACATATCATGTCTTCCGGGTACATAACATGTCTTCCTGGTACATAACATGTCTTCTGGGTACATAACATGTCTTCCTGGTACATAACATGTCTTCCTGGTACATAACATTTCTTCCCGGTACATAACATGTCTTCCTGGTACATAATATGTATTTCTGGTACATATCATGTCTTCCTGGTACATAACATGTCTTCCTGGTACATAACATGTCTTCCTGGTACATAACATGTATTTCTGGTACATATCATGTCTTCCTGGTACATAACATGTCTTCCTGGTACATATCATGTCTTCCTGGTACATAACATGTCTTCCTGGTACATAACATGTCTTCCTGGTACATACCATGTCTCCCTGGTACATATCATGTCTTCCTGGTACAGATAAATAGCTTAAGGGGGCTGAATAATTTTGCACGCCCAATTTTTCAGTTTTTGATTTGTTAAAAAAGTTTGAAATATCCAATAAATGTCGTTCCACTTCATGATTGTGTCCCACTTGTTGTTGATTCTTCACAAAAAAATACAGTTTTATATCTTTATGTTTGAAGCCTGAAATGTGGCAAAAGGTCGCAAAGTTCAAGGGGGGCCGAATACTTTCGCAAGGCACTGTACGTGTCCAGTAGCCTTCGCAAGAGCAGACATGGCCCAGAACGGTCAAGTCTATGTTGCCTCAACTTGCCACATTCACATAGATTCTGGCTACGTTCTGTTTAACTCTATGTTGCCTCAACTTGCCACATTCACATAGATTCTGCCTACGTTCTGTTTAACTCTATGTTGCCTCAACTTGCCACATTCACATAGATTCTGCCTACGTTCTGTTTAACTCTATGTTGCCTCAACTTGCCACATTCACATAGATTCTGCCTACGTTCTGTTTAACTCTATGTTGCCTCAACTTGCCACATTCACATAGATTCTGCCTACGTTCTGTTTAACTCTATGTTGCCTCAACTTGGTACACTTCCATTTCATTCTGCTGACACGTGTTTAATAATTAACCCCGTATTGATTCTGCTCACTACTTCTGAGAAAACAGTATAGGTATTGGAAAAATTCCCAAAGTACTGAAAATTCTCTAACACCATCGGGTTCTTGGTCACCTGGTAATCAGGCGCACTACGGTTGTGTCATCTGAAAAACTTGATGATTGAGTTGGAGAAGTTGTGGCCGTCATGGGTGAGCAGGGAGTACAAGAAGGGGGCTGAGTACACACCCTTGTGGGGCTCCTGTGTTGAGGATCAGCGACGTGGAGGTGTTGATTCCTACCTTCACCATAAGGGGGGTGGCCCATCTGGGTCCAGGACCCAGTTGCAAAGGGCGGGGTTCAGACCCAGGTCCCCGACCTTGATGATGAGCTTAGAGAGTATGAAGGCAGTGGTGTTGAAGGCCGAGCGATAGTCCATAAACAACATTCTTACATAGGTGTTCCTCTTGTCCAGATGGGATTGTGCAGTGTGATGGCGATTGCATCGTCTGTGGATCTATTGGGGCGGTAAGCAAATTGGACTGGGTCTAGGGTGTCAGGAAAAGGTGTAGGTGATATGATCCCTTGACTAGTCTCTCAAAGCACTTCACGATGACGGAAGTGAGTGAGACAGTCATTTAGTTCAGTTACCTTTTGCTTTCTTGGGTACAGGAACAATGGTGGACATCTTGAAGAAAGTGAGGACAGCCAACTGGGATAGGGAGCGATTGAATATGTCCGTAGACACTCCAGCCAGACACATATATAAAGACACATAGATAACGACACATACAGTATATAAATAGATACAGTACCTATATTTATATACTTAATATTATTTGTATTTTGCCTTTATTAAAAGTCATTCAAGTAATTGAGAACACGACAATTTATCTGAAAATGATTCATTTAATTAATTTTTTTAATGGATTTATTCTGTCGTCTGTTTAACAACTTACAGGTGGAGGTCCTGCTGTGTCGTTGGCAGAGAAGGTCGACCCTGAAGAAGAACAGGAAGAGCCTGACCTCTACTGTATACATAGAGGACTCAAGGAATACACTCAACCAGCCTCCAGCATACCTACCTACTGTACCCCGGGTACCACTGACTGATATGGATCCTCGCTACGGGTGAAGGGGAGGTGGTATGAGTGGGGGACCCCTCGTCATGGGAAGGAGGGAGTGAAAAAGGAGGAGGGAGAGTATGAATGAGAGAGAGGGAGAAAAAAACGTTGGCACCCCTGATGACCTATCTGCCCAGCATGTCTGATAAGGCTCATTTGCTACCGGTGAGAGAGAACTAGACCGCTGCATATGAATGGCCCGTTAGGACCAGGGCTGTTCTGAAGAGGGCTGTTTTGAGACTAATGGATAGGGTTATTACTACCGCAAATTAAAATGCCCTTTGGGTACAATAACCTATTCGTTCTCAAAAGCTCCAAGCCTTTCTACTGGAGCAAACTCACCTCTTCCACAGTACAGTACCAATGACACAAATGGCACACAGACAAATGTGTAGCGCCCACCTGTTGGGGACGAGGAGAGGATGAATGGTGTGTTTACATATGAACTTTTCGTCAACAAACCTCCCTTTGTTTGTTTGTACATATTCTACTCAATGGTGTGTTCCTTTTAACCTTCTAGATTAGTGTTTCTGGGTAGTCTTAAAAAAAATTATCTACTTTGAAACAAAAGTATACACCTCACACACGTGGCTATGGGCTTATAGAAGAAGTTATGTCAGATACAGAGTTGAAAATGTATTCAATGTTGAGTTTGCATTCCAGTATTACACTTTATGTACATCACAGAAGACTGAACTATAACAAAACCGTTTCACATAGAAACATCGGATTTATCGGCGTCATTTTTTACACATTTTAAATGTTAATTAATTATGCAATTATGAAAAATATTGCTAACATTTCACCCATGACGCCACTAGAGGGCGTCATTTCACTGCAGGAACTAGTGAACTTTCTCCCTAATCTGCGTGCCAAAAGGCACCCGGTTTCCTAAATTGGGCATTACTTTTGACCAGGACCCAGAGTAGTGCACCTTATAGGGAACAGGGTGCTATTTGGGGTACTTCCCTGGTTCTCTGTTCCTTTACTGACTCTCACCTGGAATGGCCTGTCTGTGTGCTAATTGGGATACTTCCCTGGTTCTCTGCTCCTTTACTGACTCTCACCTGGAATGACCTGTCTGTGTGCTAATTGGGATACTTCCCTGGTTCTCTGCTCCTTTACTGACTCTCACCTGGAATGGCCTGTCTGTGTGCTAATTGGGATACTTCCCTGGTTCTCTGTTCCTTTACTGACTCTCACCTGGAATGACCTGTCTGTGTGCTAATTGGGATACTTCCCTGGTTCTCTGCTCCTTTACTGACTCTCACCTGGAATGACCTGTCTGTGTGCTAATTGGGATACTTCCCTGGTTCTCTGCTCCTTTACTGACTCTCACCTGGAATGGCCTGTCTGTGTGCTAATTGGGATACTTCCCTAGTTCTCTGCTCCTTTACTGACTCTCACCTGGAATGACCTGTCTGTGTGCTAATTGGGATACTTCCCTGGTTCTCTGTTCCTTTACTGACTCTCACCTGGAATGACCTGTCTGTGTGCTGTACATTTTCAGCTGTATCTTAAGCCGACTCTGGGTCGGTGCCACGTCTCACTTTACCTGCGACTGTACATGAGTAGCCTTGTCCGAGGAAGAACGGCTCACAGGGCAGGAGCCCCTGTTTCTGTAGAGTGGAGCAGCTTCAACGAACATCCCGACAGGAAAATCGCTGTCATCATCACAGGATGATATTTCACATTTAGTTTCACAACAACCTTTCTCATGTGGATTACATTTCTCACATGATATTTCACAATAACCTTTCACATGTGGATTACATTTCTCACATGATATTTCACAATAACCTTTCTCATGTGGATTACATTTCTCACATGATATTTCACAATAACCTTTCTCATGTGGATTACATTTCTCACATGATATTTCACAACAACCTTTCTCATGTGGATTACATTTCTCACATGATATTTCACAATAACCTTTCTCATGTGGATTACATTTCTCACATGATATTTCACAATAACCTTTCTCATGTGGATTACATTTCTCACATGATATTTCACAATAATCTTTCTCATGTGGATTACATTTCTCACATGATATTTCACAACAACCTTTCTCATGTGGATTACATTTCTCACATGATATTTCACAATAACCTTTCTCATGTGGATTACATTTCTCACATGATATTTCACAACAACCTTTCTCATGTGGATTACATTTCTCACATGATATTTCACAATAACCTTTCTCATGTGGATTACATTTCTCACATGATATTTCACAATAACCTTTCTCATGTGGATTACATTTCTCACATGATATTTCACATGAAGTGTCACATGTGGATTACACATTTTTTTCTAGGATTCACAAGCCCTGCAAAAACAAAGGTGAGTCGTTATGATGGACACACAGTGTTTTCAACTTGAACACGTGACACATTTTGTCATACATGGCTACATTGTGTATGTTTCTGTGTGCAGTCATTAATATTTAACATGCCCTCAACTGGGATTTGAACTCACAACCTCTTGGTTCACAGCCGTTCCAATCTTTCTGCTAGGCCACCATGTCACCAACTGATTTCACCTGTATTGCTACACTTTGGACTTCAAAGTAAATCTGAGTTAAGGATTGGTGTCCCACTAGCAGGACAACTTCGGGTGAAACTGGAGAGCGTGCAATTCAAATAAATATTATAGATTTTAAACATTTATGTACATACAAGTGTCTTATATCGGCTGAAAGCTTAAATTCTTGTTAATCTAACTGCACTGTCCGATTTACAGTAGCTATTACAGCGAAAACATACCATGCGATTGTTTGAGGACGGCGCCCCACATCAAAATATTTTTCCACCGACACAGGTTTCATACATTCACAGATAACGATGAAATATTCACTTACTTTTTTAAAATCTGATTTGTCATCCAAAGGGTCCCAGCTATAACATGTAGTGCCGTTTTGTTTGATAAAATCCTTCTTTATCTCCCAAAAAGTCTGTTTAGTTGGCGCCATCGATTTGAGTAATCCACTCGTTTAACTTGCAGAGAAAGGAATCTGAAAATCTAACCCCTAAACTTTGTTTCAACAAGTCAAAATATGTTTCTATTTACTCCTCAGATACCCTAAAATGTAATCAAATTATAATATTTCTTACGGAAAGAAGTATGTTCAATAGGAAACCCATTTTAACAGGTGCGTAATGTCTTCACGGCGCGAGCAAACATGAATTTCCAAGACTGTGTCCTTCTACTAAAACTGTTATTTCTTATACGTTTTTGAAGTTACGAGCCTGAAACCTTGAACATAGACTGCTGACACCTTGTGGAAGCCATAGGAATTGCATCCAGGGAGCTAATTCTCAATATGACCTTTCTCTTGCAATTCTAAGAGGATGGTCTCTCAAAAGGATTTGGATTTTCTCCTACCATATGTTATATTCTCCTACCTTATTTTAACATTTCTACAAATGTCAAAGTGTTTTCTTTCTAATGGTACCAATTATATGCATATCCTGGCTTCTGGGCCTAAGCTACAGGCAGTTTACTTTGGGAATGTCATTCAGACAGGAAGTGGAGAAAAAAGGGGACTAGCCCTAATAAGTTTAAAAAAGTGGATATTCTACAGTCCACTTGTCTGTTACTGTATATTCTACAGTCCACATGTCTGTTACTGTATATTCTACAGTCCACATGTCTGTTACTGTACATTCTACAGTCCACATGTCTGTTACTGTATATTCTACAGTCCACATGTCTGTTACTGTACATTCTACAGTCCACATGTCTGTTACTGTATATTCTACAGTCCACATGTCTGTTACTGTATATTCTACAGTCCACATGTCTGTTACTGTACATTCTACAGTCCACATGTCTGTTACTGTATATTCTACAGTCCACATGTCTGTTACTGTACATTCTACAGTCCACATGTCTGTTACTGTATATTCCACAGTCCACATGTCTGTTACTGTATATTCTACAGTCCACATGTCTGTTACTGTATATTCTACAGTCCACATGTCTGTTACTGTACATTCTACAGTCCACATGTCTGTTACTGTATATTCTACAGTCCACATGTCTGTTACTGTATATTCTACAGTCCACATGTCTGTTACTGTATATTCTACAGTCCACATGTCTGTTACTGTACATTCTACAGTCCACATGTCTGTTACTGTACATTCTACAGTCCACATGTCTGTTACTGTATATTCTACAGTCCACATGTCTGTTACTGTATATTCTACAGTCCACATGTCTGTTACTGTATATTCTACAGTCCACTTGTCTGTTACTGTATATTCTACAGTCCACTTGTCTGTTACTGTATATTCTACAGTCCACATGTCTGTTACTGTACATTCTACAGTCCACATGTCTGTTACTGTACATTCTACAGTCCACATGTCTGTTACTGTATATTCTACAGTCCACATGTCTGTTACTGTATATTCTACAGTCCACATGTCTGTTACTGTACATTCTACAGTCCACATGTCTGTTACTGTATATTCTACAGTCCACATGTCTGTTACTGTATATTCTACAGTCCACATGTCTGTTACTGTACATTCTACAGTCCACATGTCTGTTACTGTATATTCTACAGTCCACATGTCTGTTACTGTATATTCTACAGTCCACATGTCTGTTACTGTATATTCTACAGTCCACATGTCTGTTACTGTATATTCTACAGACCACATGACTGTTACTGTATATTCTACAGTCCACATGTCTGTTACTGTATGTTCTACAGTCCAAAAGGCTGTTACTGTATATTCTACAGTCCACAAGGATGTCACTGTATATTCTACAGTCCACATGTCTGTTACTGTATATTCCACAGTCCACATGTCTGTTACTGTATATTCTACAGTCCACATGTCTGTTACTGTATATTCTACAGTCCACATGTCTGTTACTGTATATTCTACAGTCCACATGTCTGTTACTGTACATTCTACAGTCCACATGTCTGTTACTATATATTCTACAGTCCACATGTCTGTTACTGTACATTCTACAGTCCACATGTCTGTTACTGTATATTCTACAGTCCACATGTCTGTTACTGTATATTCCACAGTCCACATGTCTGTTACTGTATATTCTACAGTCCACATGTCTGTTACTGTATATTCTACAGTCCACATGTCTGTTACTGTACATTCTACAGTCCACATGTCTGTTACTGTATATTCTACAGTTCACATGTCTGTTACTGTATATTCTACAGACCACATGTCTGTTACTGTATATTCCACAGTCCACATGTCTGCACAAAATACCCCATAATGACAAAGCAAAAACAGGTTTATTTTTATTTTGCAAATGTGTGTAATATATATATAGATATATAAATATTTTTAAAAAAGAATGAAATATAACATTCACATATATATAAATATTTTTTAAAAACAATGAAATATAACATTTACATAAGTATTCAGACCCTTTACTCAGTACTTTGTTGAAGCACCTTTGGCAGCGATTACAGCTTTGAGTCTTCTTGGGTTTGACGCTACAAGCTTGGCACACCTGTATTTGGGGAGTTTCTCCCATTCCTCTCTATAGATCCTCTCAAGTTCTGTCATTTTGGATGGGGAGAGTTGCTACACGGCTATTTTCAGATCTCTCCAGATATGTTTGATCTCGTTCAAGTCCGGGCTCCGGCTGGGACACTCAAGGACAGTCCCGAAGCCACTCCTGCGTTGTCTTGGAACGTTGTCCTGATGGAAGGTAAAAATTTGTGCCTCGACACAATCCTGTCTCATGGCTCTACGGACATTTCCTTTGACCTCATGGCTTGGTTTTTGCTCTGACATGCACTGTCAGGTGTGTACCTTTCCAAATAATGTCCAATCACATTACATTTACGACAGGTGGACTCCAAGTTGTAGAAACATCTCAAGGATGATCAATGGAAACAGGATGCACCTGAGCTCAATTTTCAGTCTTACAGCAAAGGGTCTGTATACTTGTGTAAATACGTTTTTTAAAAATACACTAATTTCTAAAAACCTGTTTTGCTTCATCATTATGGGCTATTGTGTGAACATTGATGAGGAAAAATGTAATTTAATCAATTTTATAATAAAGCTGTAACGTAACAAAAATATGGAAAATGTCAAGGGGTCTGAATACTTTCTGAATGCACTGTATTCTACAGCCCACATGACTGTCAGTGTTCTACAGCCCACATGACTATCTGTATTCTACAGCCCACATGACTGTCAGTATTCTACAGCCCACATGACTATCTGTATTCTACAGCCCACATGACTGTCAGTGTTCTACAGCCCACATGACTATCTGTATTCTACAGCCCACATGACTGTCAGTGTTCTACAGCCCACATGACTATCTGTATTCTACAGCCCACATGACTATCTGTATTCTACAGCCCACATGACTGTCAGTGTTCTACAGCCCACATGACTATCTGTATTCTACAGCCCACATGACTGTCAGTATTCTACAGCCCACATGACTATCTGTATTCTACAGCCCACATGACTGTCAGTGTTCTACAGCCCACATGACTATCTGTATTCTACAGCCCACATGACTATCTGTATTCTACAGCCCACATGACTGTCAGTGTTCTACAGCCCACATGACTATCTGTATTCTACAGCCCACATGACTATCTGTATTCTACAGCCCACATGACTGCCAGTATTCTACAGCCCACATGACTATCTGTATTCTACAGCCCACATGACTGTCAGTGTTCTACAGCCCACATGACTGTCAGTGTTCTACAGCCCACATGACTATCTGTATTCTACAGAATACAGATCTAATCCAAAGATCTCCACCCGTATCCCCTCTAGCAATCCCGTGACTTCCTCCTGTCTACCCAACACATTCCACCACCATGTGTCTCCTACAGAAAACCATTAACTTCTGATGTAAAAAACCAAATCACTCCTCAGATACTGTACTTTTTGAGTATAACAAGTATCCCAACTTAATCTAACATGTCTGTCTGTCAGTGTGTATTCTACAGTCCACATGACTGTGTGTTAATGTCTATCTGCAAATCATATGGATGGTACGAGAAGAGGGATCTGTTACACAACAACGAATAAAACAGAAACATGTCTGAATGTTTGTGTAGACTATGAAATATATATATATATATATATATATATAAATATATACTATTTGGGAGTATAGGTTGTTAATTTGTGGAAATGTAAGTCAAAGGATGCACATCTGTGTATATTCTACAGCCTACATTCTATAGCCTGTGTATTGTACACGACTGTGTATACACGACTGTGTATTGATTGGGTTTATTGAAGACAGTGCAAACAGGCCGTCACTGTAATTAACACTTTGTTCTTAACTGACTTGCCTCGTTAAATAAAAGGTTTAAAAACATTTTTTTTATAAAATCCACAGCTTGGGATCAGACCAGGAGTTACAGAGGTTTAGCTTCTTATCTGACCATTCTCTCAGTGCGACATAACTGAACACTATAAACTATCTGGGTCAAAGTGGACCAGAATTTCCTCTCAACACCGCCAGAGCTGAGATATAATTTCCTCTCAACACCGCCAGAGCTGAGATATCATTTCCTCTCAACACCGCCAGAGCTGAGACACTCAACTAACCGGTGCCCCCGCACATTGACTCTGTACCGGCACCCCCTGTAAATAGCCTCCACATTGACTCTGTACCGGTACCCCCTGTATATAGCCTCCACATTGACTCTGTACCAGTACCCCCTGTATATAGCCTCCACATTGACTCTGTACCGGTACCCCCTGTATACAGCCTCCACATTGACTCTGTACCGGTACCCCCTGTATACAGCCTCCACATTGACTCTGTACCGGTACCCCCTGTATATAGCCTCCACATTGACTCTGTACCGGTACCCCCTGTATATAGCCTCCACATTGACTCTGTACCGTAATACCCTGTATATAGCCTCCACATTGACTCTGTACCGGTACCCCCTGTATATAGCCTCCACATTGACTCTGTACCGGTTCCCCCTGTATATAGCCTCCACATTGACTCTGTACCGGTACCCCCTGTATATAGCCTCCACATTGACTCTGTACCGTAACACCCTGTATATAGCCTCCACATTGACTATGTACCGTAACACCCTGTATATAGCCTCCACATTGACTCTGTACCGGTACCCCCTGTATATAGCCTCCACATTGACTCTGTACCGGTACCCCCTGTATATAGCCTCCACATTGACTCTGTACCGTAATACTCTGTATATAGCCTCCACATTGACTCTGTACCGGTTCCCCCTGTATATAGTCTCCACATTGACTCTGTACCGGTTCCCCCTGTATATAGCCTCCACATTGACTCTGTACTGGTACCCCCTGTATATAGCCTCCACATTGACTCTGTACCGTAATACCCTGTATATAGCCTCCACATTGACTCTGTACCGGTTCCCCCTGTATATAGCCTCCACATTGACTCTGTACCGGTACCCCCTGTATATAGTCTCCACATTGACTCTGTACCGTAATACCCTGTATATAGTCTCCACATTGACTCTGTACCGTAACACCCTGTATATAGCCTCCACATTGACTCTGTACCGTAATACCCTGTATATAGCCTCCACATTGACTCTGTACCGTAATACCCTGTATATAGTCTCCACACTGACTCTGTACCGTAACACCCTGTATATAGTCTCCACATTGACTCTGTACCGGTAACCCCTGTATATAGCCTCCACATTGACTCTGTACTGGTACCCCCTGTATATAGCCTCCACATTGACTCTGTACCGTAATACCCTGTATATAGCCTCCACATTGACTCTGTACCGTAATACCCTGTATATAGCCTCCACATTGACTCTGTACCGTAACACCCTGTATATAGCCTCCACATTGACTCTGTACTGGTACCCCCTGTATATAGCCTCCACATTGACTCTGTACCGGTACCCCCTGTATATTGCCTCCACATTGACTCTGTACCGGTACCCACTGTATATAGCCTCCACATTGACTCTGTACCGGTACCCCCTGTATATAGTCTCCTCATTGACTCTGTACCGGTACCCCCTGTATATATTGTTATTTTACTGCTGCTCTTTAATTACTTGTTACTTTTCTCTCATATTCTTATCCGTATTTTTTTAAACTGCATTGTTGGTTAGGGGCTCTTAACCAACAAGCCCCTTTCACTGCAAGGTGTTGTATTCAGAATGTCACTAATATGTAACTAATACAATTTTTTTTAAATTATTATTATTTTGTGATATGACATAGCCGGTGAACCCTAAGGCCCGATTCAGCCAATGGCCATGTTCACTTTAGGTGGCTTATTTTATTTTCCACCATAATTTGCAAATAAATTCATAAAAAATCCTACAATGTGATTTTCTGGATTTTTTTTCTCATTTTGTCTGTCATAGTTGTCTGTCATAGTTGAAGTGTACCTAATGATGAAAATTACAGGCCTCTCTCATCTTTTTAAGTGGGAGAACTTGCACAATTGGTGGCTGACTAAATACTTTTTTGCCCCACTGTATATATATATTTTTAAATCAAGAATAACAACTTTATCCTCGTCCTGCAATCTGAAAAAGTTGACCTTGCCTGATCTGACTTCCCTGATCCAGGCAGCCCTCTGAAAATGATCAGGTGCCCGATCCGCTTTCTCCTCACCATTTACAGGTCGCTCACCGTTACAACAACTTTGTAATAACAGTTATAAGTCATTACACCTTTGATCGAGAGCTCCAATGACCGTACAGTCAAGTAGCCTAGGGTCAAGTAGAGTTCACCCATGTCACGACTTTCACCGAAAGGTGGCTCCTCTTCCTGTTTCGGGCGGCGCTCTGCGGTCGTCGTCACCGGTCTACTCGCTGCCATCGATTCCCTTTTTCTGTTGGTTATGTCTTGTCGGTTTCACGTGTTCCTCGTTTGGGGTTTTGTGCGGCCTTGTTTCTCTGTTCTGTGTTGTGGACGTTTTGTATTTTTCCTGACTGTTTTGGGCCGGTCGGTTATTTAGCCTGTTGTTTTGGCATGATTCGTTATTACCGGAATACGGTTTTCCTGAAACCTCTGCGCCCTGACTCCGTTCCCACCACTCCTAGTTTAATAACAACAACAATAGTTGTTGCTACTAACAATTTTACCCACCTGGAAACTCTCCTGTTGTGTTGCACCAGCGACTCTTGATGATGATGATGATGATGATGATGATGATGATGATGATGATGATGATGATGATGATGATGATGAGACAATCTTAAAGCAAATTATTTCAAATTATTTATTTAACAAAGCATATTGAAGGCAAAAAAAACACAACATGATGGATGCCAATTTGTAGAAAAAGCAGGTTTAAGCAAAAGCTTGAAACATTATTGTTATAAAAAGCGGTCAGAAACGAAGGAACTAACTTTAGACTACTAGGACTCATTCTGCAGATCTGTAGGTAGCGTAGTACGGAAAACGTTGTCCTCGCAGTTCGGTACTTCCATCACGTCTGCTTGAATCTAGTAGCCTACAGCACAGTCCCGTTTATGTAATACTGTCGGCGTCATTAAGAAAAGAATCACATCTCAAGCAATACACACACAGGAAAACTATACGTGGCCCATGTTGGAATCAAACCCACAACTGTTGTTTCAAGCACCATGCAACACGAAAACCTTTCAGAAGTGTGACTCCTTGCAATTTATGTGTAGGCTACTGTAGCCTGATCCCAGAGCAGTCTATGCTCTTGCCAACTCCTATGGTCCTGTGGTCACACCAATGACCAATAGCAGTTGGCGAGACCGCAACAGATCTGGGACCAGGCTATGTAAACATATACATTTGACATTTAGCAGATGCTCTTATCCAGAGCGATTTAGGACTATTCAAATCAGATTTTTTTTTTAAGTGGAACTGTGTTAGAGCTGTCAAATCCGCAAGTGGCTCCCGAGATTATAACTGAAGTGGACATTGCCATTGGCTGCACAGAGTCACATTGAGAGAAAATCCCATGCAGCCTTGTTGACATGTTTGAACACTGGAAAATGTGAGATGTAATCTACACCTCGATTAGGATGATAAATATCCAAAACCCTAATCCTGATTATTTTCAATCCGAGGACAATTATTTCTACATAAGCCTACAGTTTCTCGTTCTGAACTTCAAAACGCGAGTGGCGTCAAGACAACGATCAAGAGCAGCTGGCTCAGCGGTATGAAAAACCAAAACGCCTCGGACACAACCAAAAACAGGCCATCAGTGCAAAAGAAGACAAATACAACAGTAAGGTACGAGTCGTTGTTGTTGGGTTCTAGGGGTTGCTAGGTAACCAATACTCTTTTAAAAAAACAGTGTAGTTTTGAAAAAGCTAAGAAAGAAAAAAATACAAATTTGGAGGTACTGTGTGTGTGTGTGTGTGTCTTCACTAGAGGTTCCATTCCTCTCTGCTATACTGCCAGCGGTATATGGAGGAGCGGTCGTTAAGGACATCCCAGATGCTGTCAGCTTCTTGCCAGTTATCCTCCCAGAACCTGAACTTCTGCTTGGGGATCTTACAATTACAGATTCTGTATAAAGACAACACAGCCATTGTTATTGAATTGATTGGTATAAGGATCCCTATTAGTTGATGCAAAAGCAGTAGCTACTCTTCCTGGGGTCCAGACAGCACATGACATAATACACAAGAGATTGATAACTGATAGATCATTTATACATTATAAATAATCTACTGATTTTAAAAGTGATAAACAAGTATACAGTGCTCCTTTGATGCACATGTACCGTATGTGTTCACTCAAATATAGAATGCAGGCTGTAGAACATAGAATGTAGAATGTAGGCTGTAGAACATAGGCTGTAGAATGTAGAATGTAGGCTGTAGAACATAGGCTGTAGAACATAGGCTGTAGAATGTAGAATGTAGGCTGTAGAACATAGGCTGTAGAATGTAGAATGTAGGCTGTAGAATGTAGAACGAAGGCTGTAGAATGTAGAATGTACGCTGTAGAATGTAGGCTGTAGAATGTAGAATGTAGGCTGTAGAATGTAGGCTGTAGAATGTAGGCTGTAGAATGTAGGCTGTAGAATGTAGGCTGTAGAATATAGAATGTAGGCTGTAGAACGTAGAATGTAGGCTGTAGAATGTAGGATGTAGAACGTAGAATGTAGGCTGTAGAATGTAGGCTGTAGAATGTAGGCTGTAGAATGTAGGCTGTAGAATGTAGAATGTAGGCTGTAGAATGTAGAACGAAGGCTGTAGAATGTAGAATGTACGCTGTAGAATGTAGGCTGTAGAATGTAGAATGTAGGCTGTAGAACATAGGCTGTAAAATGTAGAATGTAGGCTGTAGAACATAGGCTGTAGAACATAGGCTGTAGAATGTAGAATGTAGGCTGTAGAACATAGGCTGTAGAATGTAGGCTGTAGAATGTAGAATGTAGGCTGTAGAATGTAGAACGAAGGCTGTAGAATGTAGAATGTACGCTGTAGAATGTAGGCTGTAGAATGTAGGCTGTAGAATGTAGGCTGTAGAATGTAGGCTGTAGAATATAGAATGTAGGCTGTAGAACGTAGAATGTAGGCTGTAGAATGTAGGCTGTAGAATGTAGGCTGTAGAATGTAGGCTGTAGAATGTAGGCTGTAGAATGTAGGCTGTAGAACGTAGAATGTAGGCTGTAGAACGTAGGCTGTAGAATGTAGGCTGTATAATGTAGGCTGTAGAATGTAGGCTGTAGAATGTAGGCTGTAGAATATAGAATGTAGGCTGTAGAACGAAGGCTGTAGAATGTAGGCTGTAGAACGTAGGCTGTAGAACGTAGAATGTAGGCTGTAGAACGTAGAATGTAGGCTGTAGAACGTAGGCTGTAGAACGTAGAATGTAGGCTGTAGAACATAGAACGTAGGCTGTAGAATGTAGAACATAGGCTGTAGAATGTAGAACGTAGGCTGTAGAACGTAGAATGTAGGCTGTAGAACGTAGAATGTAGGCTGTAGAACGTAGAATGTAGGCTGTAGAACATAGAACGTAGGCTGTAGAATGTAGAACATAGGCTGTAGAAAGTAGAATGTAGGCTGTAGAACGTAGAATGTAGGCTGTAGAACGTAGGCTGTAGAACATAGAACGTAGGCTGTAGAACGTAGAATGTAGGCTATAGAACGTAGGCTGTAGAACGTAGAATGTAGGCTGTAGAATGTAGAATAAAGGCTGTAGAACATAGGCTGTAGAACGCAGAATGTAGGCTGTAGAACGTAGGCTGTAGAATGTAGGCTGTAGAACGTAGGCTGTAGAACGTAGGCTGTAGAATATAGAATGTAGGCTGTAGAATGTAGAATGAAGGCTGTAGAACGTAGGCTGTAGAACGTAGAATGTAGGCTGTAGAACGTAGGCTGTAGAACGTAGGCTGTAGAATGTAGAACGTAGGCTGTAGAACGTAGGCTGTAGAATATAGAATGTAGGCTGTAGAATGTAGAATGAAGGCTGTAGAACGTAGGCTGTAGAACGTAGAATGTAGGCTGTAGAACGTAGGCTGTAGAACGTAGAACATAGGCTGTAAAACGTAGGCTGTAGAACGTAGGCTGTAGAACGTAGAACATAGGCTGTAGAACGTAGGTTGTAGAACGTAGAATGTAGAACGTAGGCTGTAGAACGTAGAATGTAGGCTGTAGAACGTAGGCTGTAGAATGTAGAATGTAGAACGTAGGCTGTAGAACGTAGGCTGCAGAACGTAGAATGTAGGCTGTAGAACGTAGAATGTAGGCTGTAGAATGTAGGCTGTAGAATGTAGGCTGTAGAACGTAGAATGTAGGCTGTAGAACGTAGAATGTAGGAAGTAGAACGTAGGCTGTAGAATGTAGAATGTAGGAAGTAGAATATAGAAT
Organism: Oncorhynchus clarkii lewisi; assembly: GCF_045791955.1. NCBI lineage: Eukaryota > Metazoa > Chordata > Actinopteri > Salmoniformes > Salmonidae > Oncorhynchus > Oncorhynchus clarkii. The sequence continues at coordinate 284,800 of NW_027261005.1, forward strand.
GTAGGCTGTAGAACGTAGGCTGTAGAATGTAGAACGTAGGCTGTAGAATATAGGCTGTAGAATATAGGCTGTAGAACGTAGAATGTAGGCTGTAGAACGTAGGCTGTAGAATGTAGAATGTAGAACGTAGGCTGTAGAACGTAGGCTGCAGAACGTAGAATGTAGGCTGTAGAACGTAGAATGTAGGCTGTAGAATGTAGGCTGTAGAATGTAGGCTGTAGAACGTAGAATGTAGGCTGTAGAACGTAGAATGTAGGAAGTAGAACGTAGGCTGTAGAATGTAGAATGTAGGAAATAGAATATAGAATGTAGGCTGTAGAACGTAGGCTGTAGAATGTAGAACGTAGGCTGTAGAATATAGGCTGTAGAATATAGGCTGTAGAATAAAGAATGTAGGCTGTAGAATGTAGGCTGTAGAACATAGGCTGTAGAATATAGAATGTAGGCTGTAAAATATAGAATGTAGGCTGTAGAATGTAGGCTGTAGAACGTAGAATGTAGGCTGTAGAACGTAGAATGTAGGAAGTAGAACGTAGGCTGTAGAATGTAGGCTGTAGAACATAGGCTGTAGAATGTAGAACGTAGGCTGTAGAATATAGGCTGTAGAATATAGGCTGTAGAATAAAGAATGTAGGCTGTAGAATGTAGGCTGTAGAACATAGGCTGTAGAATATAGAATTTTGGCTGTAGAATATAGAATGTAGGCTGTAAAATATAGAATGTAGGCTGTAGAATATAGAATGTAGGCTGAAGAACGTAGGCTGTAGAATATAGAATGTTGGCTGTAGAAAGTAGGCTATAGAATGTAGGCTGTAGAATGTAGGCTGTAGAATATAGAATGTAGGATGTAGAACGTAGGCTGTAGAATATAGAATGTAGGCTATAGAATGTAGGCTGTAGAATGTAGGCTATAGAATGTAGGCTATAGAATATAGGCTGTAGAATGTAGGCTGTAGAATAAAGAATGTAGGCTGTAGAATGTAGGCTGTAGAATATAGAATGTAGGCTGTAGCACGTAGGCTATAGAATGTAGGCTGTAGAACGTAGGCTGTATAATATAGAATGTAGGCTGTAGAACGTAGGCTATAGAATGTAGGCTGTAGAACGTAGGCTGTATAATATAGAATGTAGGCTGTAGAACGTAGGCTATAGAATGTAGGCTGTAGAACGTAGGCTGTAGAATATAGAATGTAGGCTGTAGAACGTAGGCTATAGAATGTAGGCTGTAGAACGTAGGCTGTATAATATAGAATGTAGGCTGTAGAACGTAGGCTATAGAATGTAGGCTGTAGAACGTAGGCTGTAGAATATAGAATGTAGGATGTAGAAGGTAGGCTGTAGAATATAGAATATAGGCTGTAGAACGTAGGCTATAGAATGTAGGCTGTAGAACGTAGGCTGTAGAATATAGAATGTAGGCTTTAGAATATAGAATGTAGGCTGTAGAATGTAGGCTGTAGAATGTAGGCTGTAGAATAAAAAATGTAGGCTGTAGATTAAAGAATGTAGTCTGTAGAATGTACACTGTAGAACGTAGGCTGTAGAATGTAGGCTGTAAAATGTAGGCTTTAGAATATTGAATGTAGGCTGTAGAATATAGAATGTAGGCTGTAGAATATAGAATGTAGGCTGTAGAATATAGAATGTAAGCTGTAGAATATAGAATGTAGGCTGTAGAATATAGAATGTAGGCTGTAGAATATAGAATGTAGGCTGTAGAATATAGAATGTAGTCCAATAATGTAGTCTGTAGAATATAGTCCAATAATGTAGTCTGTAGAATATAGAATGTAGGTAGTAGAATATAGAATGTAGGCTGGAGAACGTAGGCTGTAGAATGTAGGCTGTAGAATGTAGGCTGTAGAAAATAGAATGTAGGCTGTAGAATGTAGAATGTAGGCTGTAGAACGTAGGCTATAGAATATAGAATGTAGGCTGTAGAACGGAGGCTGTAGAACGTAGGCTGTAGTATAAAGAATGTAGGCTGTAGAATGTAGGCTGTAGAATGTAGGCTGTAGAACGTAGGCTGTAGAACGTAGGCTGTAGAATATAGAATGTAGGCTATAGAATGTAGGCTATAGAATGTAGGCTATAGAATATAGAATGTAGAATGTAGGCTGTAGAATAAAGAATGTAGGCTGTAGAATGTACGCTGTAGAACGTAGGCTGTAGAATGTAGGCTGTAGAATATAGAATGTAGGCTGTAGAATATAGGCTGTAGAATGTAGGCTGTATAATATAGGCTGTAGAATAAAGAATGTAGGCTGGAGAACGTAGACTGTAGAATGTAGGCTGTAAAATGTAGGCTGTGGAATATAGAATGTAGGCTGTAGAATATTGAATGTAGGCTGTAGAATATAGAATGTAGGTTGTAGAATATAGAATGTAGGCTGTAGAATATAGAATGTAGGCTGTAGAATATAGAATGTAGTCTGTAGAATATAGAATGTAGTCCAATAATGTAGTCTGTAGAATATAGAATGTAGTCCAATAATGTATGTAGAATATAGAATGTAGGCTGTAGAATATAGAATGTAGGCTGGAGAATGTAGGCTGTAGAATGTAGGCTGTAGAATGTAGGCTGTAGAATTTAGAATGTAGGCTGTAGAATGTAGAATGTAGGCTGTAGAACGTAGGCTATAGAATATAGAATGTAGGCTGTAGAACGTAGGCTGTAGAATATAGAATGTAGGCTGTAGAATATAGAATGTAGGCTGCAGAATGTAGGCTGTAGAATATAGAATGTAGGCTGTAGAATGTAGGCTGTAGAATATAGAATGTAGGCTGTAGAATATAGAATGTAGGCTGTAGAACGTAGGCTGTAGAATATAGGCTGTAGAATATAGAATGTAGGCTGTAGAACGTAGACTGTAGAATATAGAATGTAGGCTGTAGAACGTAGGCTATAGAATGTAGGCTGTAGAACATAGTCTGTAGAATATAGAACGTAGGCTGTAGAACAGGCTGTAGAACGTAGGCTATAGAATGTCGGCTGTAGAACATAGGCTGTAGAACGTAGGCTATAGAATGTAGGCTGTAGAACATAGGCTGTAGAATATAGAATGTAGCCTCTAGAATATAGGCTGTAGAATATAGAATGTAGGCTGTAGAATGTAGGCTGTAGAACGTAGGCTGTAGAATATAGAATGTAGTCTGTAGAATATAGAATGTAGGCTGTAGAATATAGAATGTAGACTGTACAATATAGAATGTAGGATGTACAATATAGAATGTAGGCTGTACAATATAGAATGTAGGCTGTAGAATTTTGTCTGTAGAATATAGAATGTAGTCTGTAGAATATAGAATGTAGTCTATAGAATGTAGTCTGTAGAATATAGAATGTAGGCTGTAGAATTTTGTCTGTAGAATATAGAATGTAGTCTGTAGAATATAGAATGTAGTCTATAGAATGTAGTCTGTAGAATATAGAATGTAGGCTGTAGAATATAGAATGTAGTCTGTAGAACATAGAATGTAGTCTGTAGAAAATAGATTGTAGAACATAGAACGTAGGCTGTAGAATATAGAATGTAGGCTGTAGAATATAGAACGTAGGCTGTACAATATAGAATGTAGTCTGTAGAATGTATAACATAGAATGTAGAACGTCTCCCGAGTGGCACATCTCAGTGCTAGAGTTGTGGGCTTGACTACCAACAACGACAAGACAGCCTGAAGGGAGGAAGTGAGGATGCTGGGAGTGTGGTGCCAGGAAAACAACCTCTCACTCAACATAAAAAAAATCTAAAGGAGATGATGGTGGACTTCAGGAAACAGCAGAGGGAGCAGCCCCCCCTATCCACAACGACGGGACAGCAGTGGAGAAGGTGGAAAGTTTTAAGTTCCTATACAGATCTACTGTATCTTAGTCTATATGTTCTTTATTCTATTCCTTTACATAGATTTGTGTGTATTGGGTATATGTTGGGGAATTGTTAGATATTGCTTCACTGTTGGAGTTAGAAGCACAAGCATTTCACTACACCCGCATTAACATCTACTAAACACGTGTATTTGACCAATAACATTTGATTTGAAAGGTGTCACTGCAGACCCTGGTTCGATTCCGGGCTGTATCACAACAGTTTTAATAATAACTAAAGAGGTTGTCTCTTTCCTGAATGTAGAATGTCTACAAAGAGGTTGTCTCTTACCTGAATGTAGGCTGTCTATGAAGAGGTTGTATCCTACCTGAATGTAGGCTGTCTATGAAGAGGTTGTATCCTACCTGAATGTAGGCTGTCTATGAAGAGGTTGTATCCTACCTGAATGTAGAATGTCTACGAAGAGGTTGTATCCTACCTGAATGTAGAATGTCTATGAAGAGGTTGTCTCTTACCTGAATGTAGAATGTCTACGAAGAGGTTTCACCCTACCTGAATGTAAAATGTAGGCTGTCTATGAAGAGGTTGTATCCTACCTGAATGTAGGCTGTCTATGAAGAGGTTGTATCCTACCTGAATGTAGGCTGTCTATGAAGAGGTTGTATCCTACCTGAATGTAGAATGTCTACGAAGAGGTTGTCTCTTACCTGAATGTAGAATGTCTACGAAGAGGTTTCACCCTACCTGAATGTAAAATGTAGGCTGTCTAGGAAGAGGTTGCATCCTACCTGAATGTAGAATGTAGGCTGTCTATGAAGAGGTTGTATCCTACCTGAATGTAGGCTGTCTAGGAAGAGGTTGCATCCTACCTGAATGTAGGCTGTCTAGGAAGAGGTTGTATCCTACCTGAATGTAGGCTGTCTAGGAAGAGGTTGTCTCTGACCTGAATGTAGAATGTCTAGGAAGAGGTTGTCTCTGACCTGAATGTAGGCTGTCTATGAAGAGGTTGTATCCTACCTGAATGTAGGCTGTCTATGAAGAGGTTGTATCCTACCTGAATGTAGGCTGTCTAGGAAGAGGTTGTCTCTTACCTGAATGTAGAATGTCTAGGAAGAGGTTGTCTCTGACCTGAATGTAGGCTGTCTAGGAAGAGGTTGTATCCTACCTGAATGTAGGCTGTCTAGGAAGAGGTTGCATCCTACCTGAATGTAGAATGTAGGCTGTCTATGAAGTTGTATCCTACCTGAATGTAGGCTGTCTAGGAAGAGGTTGCATCCTACCTGAATGTAGGCTGTCTAGGAAGAGGTTGTATCCTACCTGGATGTAGGCTGTCTAGGAAGAGGTTGTATCCTACCTGAATGTAGGCTGTCTAGGAATAGGTTGTATCCTACCTGAATGTAGGCTGTCTAGGAAGAGGTTGTATCCTACCTGAATGTAGAATGTAGGCTGTCTAGGAAGAGGTTGTATCCTACCTGAATGTAGAATGTAGGCTGTCTAGGAAGAGGTTGTATCCTACCTGTACAGCTGGTTGATGGGGAAAGGGTCATTAGGATAACCTTGAGGCAGCTCCATCATAGTGATTTGATAGTCACCCTGACGCATCCCCTGGGAGGATAAATACTTTAATCAGAGACATAAATTGGTGTTTAAATCTGACTGAATGCCTCCGCCTGCATGCCTCCGCCTGCCTGCCTGCCTCCGCCTGCATGCCTCCGCCTGCCTGCCTGCCTCCGCCTGCCTGCCTGCCTCCACCTGCCTGCCTGCCTACCTGCCTCCGCCTGGCTGCCTCCGCCTGCCTGCCTGCCTCCACCTGCCTGCCTGCCTACCTGCCTCCGCCTACCTGCCTCCGCCTGCCTGCCTGCCTGCCTGCCTCCGCCTGCCTGCCTCCGCCTGCCTGGCTTCCTCCGCCTGCCTCCCTGTGCGTACGGTCCAGTACATCACTGGGGCCAAACTTCCTGCCATCCAGTACCTCTATAATAGGCGGTGTCAGAGGAAAGCCTATAAAATTGTAGCCTCCACATTGACTCTGTACCGGTACCCCCTGTATATAGCCTCCACATTGACTCTGTACCGTAATACCCTGTATATAGCCTCCACATTGACTCTGTACCGGTACCCCCTGTATATAGCCTCCACATTGACTCTGTACCGTAATACCCTGTATATAGCCTCCACATTGACTCTGTACCGGTACCCCCTGTATATAGCCTCCACATTGACTCTGTACCGGTACCCCCTGTATATAGCCTCCACATTGACTCTGTACCGGTACCCCCTGTATATAGCCTCCACATTGACTCTGTACCGGTACCCCCTGTATATAGCCTCCACATTGACTCTGTACCGGTACCCCCTGTATATAGCCTCCACATTGTATCATTTTATCTGCAACAAGTAGATCTGATAGAAAATTACAAAAAATAACACACACACACACACACACACAGAGACGCACACACACACACACACACACACACACACACAGAGACACACACACACAGACACACACACACACAGACACACACACAAACACACACAGAGACACACACACACACACAGAGACACACACACACACACAGAGACACACACACACAGACACACACACACACACAGAGACACACACACAGAGACACACACACACACAGAGACACACACACACAGACAGACACACACAGTGGTTCTCACCATGGTGATATAGGGCCACATGTCAGAAAGAAAAGAGTGGATGTTGTAAACGATGATCGGATCCACACCTTCCTTCATGGCTCTAAAGACTGAAAAAAATAAAGCATGTCGGAATACTTTGAAGAATAAAACTGTGTGTGTGTCTGTCTGTGTGTGTGTGTGTGTGTGTCTGTCTCTGTGTGTGTGTGTGTGTGTGTGTGTGTGTGTGTGTGTGTGTGCGTCTCTGTGTGTGTGTGCGTGTGTGCGTCTCTGTGTGTGTGTGTGTGTGTGCGTGTGTGCGTCTCTGTGTGTGTGTGTGTGTCTGTCTCTGTGTGTGTGTGTGTGTGTGTGTGTGTCTGTCTGTGTGTGTGCGTCTCTGTGTGTGTGTGTGTGTGTGTGTGTGTCTGTCTCTGTGTGTGTGTGTGTGTGTGTCTGTCTGTGTGTGTGCGTCTGTGTGTTTGTGTGTGTGTGCGTGTGTGCGTCTCTGTGTGTGTGTGTGTGCGTGCGTGCGTGTGTGTCTGTCTGTGTGTGTGTGTGTGTGTGTGTGTGTGCGTCTCTGTGTGTGTGTGTGCGTGCGTGCGTGCGTGTGTGCGTGTGTGCGCGTCTCTGTGTGTGTGTATAGTGATACCTACCATCTTGTCTATTCCACATATGGTTACGTGAGAAGTATTGTCTGTTCCAGTTGACCATAGCATGGTAGAAGGAGGCGGAGAACATCTGTCCACATCCAAATTTATCAAGGAGCTTTCTGGGAAAACACAATAAAATCATTACATCATTCTATCGTTACTGTATATTATTATATATTATTATTATTATTATTATTATTATTATTATTATTATTATTAAATGTTTATTATTGTATAGTATGTCATATATATATATATATATTACAAATAAAGTGTGAGTAGATGATCACTTTAGGAAACAAACCAACAGCTCAACTCAATACTTTCTTTCCTGTTATGCATTCATCAAAATGAAATCAAATTTGATGAGTCATATGGTGAAATGCTAAATACAACAGGTGTAGTAGATCTTACAGTGAAATGCTGAATACAACAGGTGTAGTAGACCTGACAGTGAAATGCTGAATACAACAGGTGTAGTAGACCTGACAGTGAAATGCTGAATACAACAGGTGTAGTAGACCTTACAGTGAAATGATGAATACAACAGGTGTAGTAGACCTGCCAGTGAAATGCTGAATACAACAGGTGTAGTAGACCTGACAGTGAAATGCTGAATACAACAGGTGTAGTAGACCTCACAGTGAAATGCTGAATACAACAGGTGTAGTAGACCTTACAGTGAAATGCTGAATACAACAGGTGTAGTAGACCTCACAGTGAAATGCTGAATACAACAGGTGTAGTAGACCTCACAGTGAAATGCTGAATACAACAGGTGTAGTAGACCTTACAGTGAAATGCTGAATACAACAGGTGTAGTAGACCTTACAGTGAAATGCTGAATACAACAGGTGTAGTAGACCTCACAGTGAAATGCTGAATACAACAGGTGTAGTAGACCTCACAGTGAAATGCTGAATACAACAGGTGTAGTAGACCTTACAGTGAAATGCTGAATACAACAGGTGTAGTAGACCTTACAGTGAAATGCTGAATACAACAGGTGTAGTAGACCTTACAGTGAAATGCTGAATACAACAGGTGTAGTAGACCTTACAGTGAAATGCTGAATACAACAGGTGTAGTAGACCTTACAGTGAAATGCTGAATACAACAGGTGTAGTAGACCTCACAGTGAAATGCTTAATACAACAGGTGTAGTAGACCTCACAGTGAAATTATAAATACAACAGGTGTAGTAGACCTTACAGTGAAATGCTGAATACAACAGGTGTAGTAGACCTCACAGTGAAATGCTGAATACAACAGGTGTAGTAGACCTCACAGTGAAATTCTGAATACAACAGGTGTAGTAGACCTCACAGTGAAATGCTGAATACAACAGGTGTAGTAGACCTCACAGTGAAATGCTGAATACAACAGGTGTAGTAGACCTCACAGTGAAATGCTGAATACAACAGGTGTAGTAGACCTTACAGTGAAATGCTGAATACAACAGGTGTAGTAGACCTTACAGTGAAATACTGAATACAACAGGTGTAGTAGACCTTACAGTGAAATGCTGAATACAACAGGTGTAGTAGACCTTACAGTGAAATGCTGAATACAACAGGTGTAGTAGACCTTACAGTGAAATGCTGAATACAACAGGTGTAGTAGACCTTACAGTGAAATGCTGAATACAACAGGTGTAGTAGACCTCACAGTGAAATGCTGAATACAACAGGTGTAGTAGACCTCACAGTGAAATGCTGAATACAACAGGTGTAGTAGACCTCACAGTGAAATGCTGAATACAACAGGTGTAGTAGACCTCACAGTGAAATGCTGAATACAACAGGTGTAGTAGACCTTACAGTGAAATGCTGAATACAACAGGTGTAGTAGACCTTACAGTGAAATGCTGAATACAACAGGTGTAGGTAGACCTCACAGTGAAATGCTGAATGCAACAGGTGTAGTAGACCTTACAGTGAAGTGCTGAATACAACAGGTGTAGTAGACCTCACAGTGAAATGCTGAATACAACAGGTGTAGTAGACCTTACAGTGAAATGCTGAATACAACAGGTGTAGTAGACCTTACAGTGAAATGCTGAATACAACAGGTGTAGTAGACCTTACAGTGAAATGCTGAATACAACAGGTGTAGTAGACCTTACAGTGAAATGCTGAATACAACAGGTGTAGGTAGACCTCACAGTAAAATGCTGAATACAACAGGTGTAGTAGACCTTACAGTGAAATGCTGAATACAACAGGTGTAGTAGACCTCACAGTGAAATGCTGAATACAACAGGTGTAGTAGACCTTACAGTGAAATGCTGAATACAACAGGTGTAGTAGACCTCAGTGAAATGCTTACTTACGAGCCCCTAAACAACAATGCAGTTTAGAAAATAAATTTTAAAAAACATGAAGAATAAGAGATATAAGTAACAAGTAATTAAAGAGCAGCAGTAATGTACATGTAGGTAGAGTTATTAAAAGTGACTGCATAGATGACAACAGAGAGTGGCAGTGGTGTGGAGAGAGGGTGGAAAATCGTCTTACAAATATAACACTTCAATAAAGGCTTTTAATACAAACATATCAGAAGCCGTGCCGTTTCCCTGAGCTCTGGCTCTGTATCTATACACATACAACATATGAGTCCATCCCACATGTAAATGAAGTTACTCCCCTCAGTCCATCTGCCACCATTATCTTTTAGTCTAAGCTTCCTGTTTGTTCACGGCCAATAACGCCCATATCTGCTTTCAGTTAGTTTATAATGGTGGCAAGACCCCTTCACGTCCTAAAAAAATAATATATGCCCAGCTATCCTATGGGCCTATCTCTTTGGCCTTCGTATTTATGTTTTAGCTTGGTGTGCTCTTTGGTATGTTGCCCTTATTAGGACTGGTAGACTGTATGTCCCTCCAACATTGGTGTGTCCAGCTTCTCCTACTTATGGCCTTGGTCATTATACTTATGGTTGTTCCACTCCATCTACTCTTTGGTATGCTGCCCTTTCCAGAATAGCAGATGCATTTAAGTGTCGCCTTCTCCTCTTGTTGTCTGATGTACACATGTTTTTGCTCTATAGTATTATATATATATATATATATATATATATGTCTCTTTTAGTAACATTATCTCCCACAGTGTCAATGCAAATAGTCTGGGTAGCCATTTGATTAGGCGTTCAGGAGTCTTATGGCTTTGGGGGGGGTAGAAGCTGTTTAGAAGCCTCTTGGACCTAGACTTGGAGCTCCGGTACCGCTTGCCGTGTGGTAGCAGAGAGAACAGTCTATGACAAGGGTGGCTGGAGTGTTTGACCATTTTTAGGGCCTTCCTCTGACACCGCCTGGTATAGAGGTCCTGGATGGCTGGAAGTTTGGCCCCAGTGATGTACTGGGCTGACATGACCAGCCTTTCAAAGCACTTCATGGCTACAGACGTGAGTGCTACGGGTCGGTAGTCATTTAGGCAGGTTACCTTAGTGTTCTTGGGCACAGGCACTATGGTGGTCTGCTTAAAACATGTTGGTATTACAGACTCGGACAGGGAGAGGTTGAAAATGTCAGTGAAGACACTTGCCAGTTGGTCAGCACATGCTCGCAGTACACGTCCTGGTAATCCATCTGGCCCTGCGGCCTTGTGAATGTTGACCTGTCTAAAGGTATTAATCACATCGGCTGCGGAGAGCGCGATCACACAATCGTCCTTTACAGCTGGTGCTCTCATGCATGTTTCAGTGTTATTGGACTCGAAGCGAGCATAGAAGTAGTTCAGCTTGTCTGGTAGGCTTGTGTCACTGGGCAGCTTGCGGCTGTGCTTCCCTTTGTAGTCTGTAATGGTTTGCGAGCCCTGCCACATCCGATGGGCGTCGGAGCCGGTGTAGTACGATTCAATCTTAGTCCTGTATTGACACTTTGCCTGTTTGATGGTTCGTTGGAGGGCATAGCATGATTTCTAATAAGCTTCCGGGTTAGAGTCCCGCACCTTGAAAGTGGCAGCTCTAGCCTTTAGCTTGATGTGGATGTTGCCTGTAATCCATGGCTTCTGGTAGGGGTATGTACGTACGGTCACTGTGGGGACGATGTCATCGATGCACTTATTGATGAAGCCAATGACTGATGTGGTGTACTCCTCAATGCCATCGGAGGAATCCCAGAACATATTCCAGTCTGTGCTGCAAAACAGTCCTGTAGCTTAGCTTCATCTGAACACGTTTTTATTGATCTAGTCACTGGTGCTTCCTGCCTTAATTTTTGCTTGTAAGCAGGAATCAGCAGGGTAGAATTATGGTCAGATTTGCCAATTTGAGGGCAAGTGGGAGCTTTGTATGCTTCTCTGTGTGGTGGTCCAGAGATCTTTTCCCTCTGGTTGCAGATTTCACATGCTGATAGAAATTTGGTAAAACGGATTTAAGTTACCCTGCATTAAATTCCCCAGCTACTAGGAGCGCCGCCTCTGGGTGAGCATTCTTGTTTGCTTATGGCAGAATACAGCTCATTCAGCTCATTCAATGCTGTCTTAGTGCCAGCCTCTGACTGTGCTGGTATATAAACAGCTACAAAGAATACAGATGAGGTAGGTAGTGTGGTCTACAGCTTATCATGATATACTCTACCTCAGGCGAGCAATAGCTCGAGACTTCCTTAGATATCGTGCACCAGCTGTTTTTTAGAAAAATACATAGTTCCTTGTCTTAACAGACACCACTGTTCTATCCTGCCGGTACAGTGTATAAACAACCAGTATGTTGATAGTGTCGTCGTTCAGCCACGACTCCGTGAAGCATAAGATATTACAGATTTTAAAGTCCCGTTGGTAGTTTAATCTTCCCCGTAACTCGTTGATTTTATTCTCCAAAGATTGCACGTTTGTTGGCAGAATGGAAGGAAGTGGGGGTTTATTCGATCGCCTACAAATTCTCAGAAGGCAGCCCGCTCTCCGGCCCCTCTTCACGCAAATCACGGGGATCTGGGCCTGTTTCCAAGGGAGCAGTCAGAGTCGTGAAAGGAGATGTCCTGGGGCTGGATTCACAAAACTTTCTTTAAGAAATGTCCTTTTTAACTGCCATTTTTCTCCTTAACTAGACTTATGAAGAAAGTTAAGCGAAGTTGCTATTCCTCAATAAAGTTATTGGAAATTTTCTTTAGGTTTTTCCTCAGTTTCTTTCTAAGAAAACAATTAAGAAGAAACACGCATTATCTAGTGTAACAGTATAGCTTCCGTCCCTCTCCTCGCCTCGAACCAGGGACCCTCTGCACACATCGACAACTGACACCCTTGAAGCATCGCTCCACAAAAGCCGCGGCCCTTGCGGAGCAAGGGGAACCACTACTTCAAGGTCTCAGAGCGAGTGACATCACCGATTGAAATGCTATTAGCGCACACCACCGCTAACTAGCTAGCCGTTGCATATTGGTTACACTAGCTAGCTTGTAATTAACTATATATTACAATATATAGCCAGCAGCATACCACTCAGTATACCACCCTGCATACCACTGCTGGCTTGCTTCTGAAGCTAAGCAGGGTTGGTCCTGGTCAGTCCCTGGATGGGAGACCAGATGCTGCTGGAAGTGGTGTAGGAGGCACTCTTTCCTCTGGTCTAAAAAAAATATCCCAGGGCAGTGATTGGGGACACTGCCCTGTGTAGGGTGCCGTCTTTCGGATGGGATGTTAAATGAGTGTCCTGTCTCTCTGAGGTCATTAAAGATCCCATGGCACTTATCGTAAGAGTAGGGGTGTTAACCCTGGTGTCCTGGCTAAATTCCCAATCTGGCACTCAAACCATCACAGTCACCTAATAATCCCCAGTTTACAATTGTGAATGTGTTCTCAGTCACCTGACCTGGTAAAATAACAGATAAATAAAATAAATATCCTAGAAATGTTAAATAGCTAGCGCTATCTTGTCAAGTTGCAAAGAACTTGGACCACTTCATTTTTACAGAGTCATTGTCCCTTGCCATAGCCCCTGACGGCAGAGACAGACTCGGCCACTCTAGCCCATCCTTTCTTTTTGGTCTCTGTAGTGACCCCGCAGTTAACAACAGTGTTGCCAACTAATTTTCTGGGTTAGAGACAGGTTGATTTGTTGCTAAATGACGTTGTGATGTCATTGCGTGATAACGTAAAGCTGGGTCATTACGTAGAATACACAATAACGTTTACTCAAATTGAACTGGCCATCTCGGGAAAAAAATAAATATGATTTGACATTTGTTCAGTTACAGACTCCCTCCCACTCGTTTCTGTACAATTTTGATTGAGACATGTTGATTGATGTTGTAAGTTCTGTTCAAGATCAAAACATTCGTGACCAACTACTATATTCATTGGGTTTGTCTCGTCGAACCCGAACTACTGCCGACGTCACTCACACGGCACTATGGCAACCAGGCCACTGCGTGTTGTGACTGAGTGTGTGACAGAGAAACTCGTTGTTGTGTCATTTAGAGGGAAAATACGTGCATTTTAGTATTCGAGTCACTTTTCAAAAGTTGCTAAAAGTTCCAAATACATTTTTAAAAGTAGCTAAATTTGTGGCTAGGTGCTGTTAGCAAGGGTAGTCTGAAAAGTTGCTAAATCTAGCAACAAAATGTCTAAATTGGCATCACTGGTTAGCAAGTCTCCCCAAACAGCAATCTTTTCCTGGCTGCTATTTCCAATACCCTCACTTCAATCTCCTTTCTTAGTTATCCATTTATGATTATGATATAGCTAGTCTGGTGGCTATAATGTGTGAGAAATAACGAAATAACCAAATCCAATCGTTCCTGTTACACAGGCGTATTTATTGGTCACTAATGTCACATAATATATTTACGAAGTTCCACACAAAACTACGAATTCCTAAGAACATTTTGAGGAATTGCATTTACCAACTCTTATAAACGTCCTATTTGTTTCCCCCCCCCCCCCCTTAAGAAACTTCTTAAGTGTTTTCGTAAGTAACGTTTTGTGAATCCGGTCTCTGATGTCAAGACGTTATTTTCGGTCATAAGAAACGGAAGCGTCAACATTATGTACAAAATAAGTTACAAACAACGCAAATTAAACGAAGAAGAAAGAAAAAACCCTCCACACAGTCGGTTGGGGGTCACGTAAAACGTCTGCCTGACGGGGGATGAAAGGATGGAGTAGCCTACCTTGCATAGAACTTCTTTCCAACTCCGGGCAAACCTCTGATAATGATGAGATTCTTTTTGCTTCGTTTTCGTCTTCTTCCATTCGCCATTTTGTCTTTTACACCTCCTTATCAACAGCACATCACCAGATGTCCTCTGTGGTTCAGAGAACACGCCCTAACATAGACACTGGGAGAACTATTATTTTAAATATGTGGAAAATCAACTTGTTGTTTTTTTTCCGGCGCAACAAATAGTTACTTTAAAGGTGACTAAAAACGAATTGAATGCAGGTCCCCCCCGCCCCAAAAAAGTACAACTTTTTCTAAACTATTTGAATACAGATCTAAGAAACTATTGGATTGGCTGCCTTCAAATAACGGCAGGGCTGTAATCTGGTACTGCATGTTGAAGGTAGAAATACAATGAATAGAGCATACACAATCTTCTACACTATTCCAATCCATCTGACAGTCATATTGGATCTACACAATAATATCTATTTCTATCTGATCATTCAGTTAGTATCCATAGCTCCAAGTGTACATGATCAAGTCAAACCAATTAACCAATTATATTTTATATAGATGATACTTTAAATACAATGTGAAGGTCAACTACTGTATGTCTCTCTAATGTATGTCTCTCTACTGTATGTCTCTCTACTGTATGTCTCTCTAATGTATGTCTCTACTGTATCTCTCTACTGTATGTCTCTACTGTATCTCTCTACTGTATGTCTCTCTACTGTATGTCGCTACTGTGTGTCTCTACTGTATGTCTCTACTGTATGTCTCTCTAATGTATGTCTCTGCTGTATGTCTCTCTACTGTATGTCCCTCTATGTCTCTACTGTATGTCTCTCTACTGTATGTCCCTACTGTATGTCTCTCTACTGTATGTCTCTCTAATGTATGTCTCTCTAGTGTATGTCGCTACTGTATGTCTCTCTAATGTATGTCTCTACTGTATGTCTCTCTACTGTATGTCTTTCTACTGTAAGTCTCTACTGTGTGTCTCTACTGTATGTCTCTACTGTATATCTCTCTACAATGTCTCTCTAATGTGTGTCTCTACTGTGTGTCTCTACTGTGTGTCTCTACTGTATGTCTCTACTGTATGTCTCTCTAAAGTGTCTCTCTACAGTGTCTCTCTAAAGTCTCTCTCTACAGTGTCTCTCTACTGTTTGTCTCTACTGTATGTCTCTCTACTGTTTGTCTCTACTGTATGTCTCTCTACTGTATGTCTCTCTACTGTATGTCTCTACTGTGTCTCTCTACTGTATGTCTATCTACTGTGTCTCTCTACTGTATGTCTATCGACTGTATGTCTCTCTACTGTATGTCTCTCTACTGTATGTCTCTATTGTATGTCTCTACTGTATGTCTCTACTGTATGTCTCTCTACTGTATGTCTATACTGTATGTCTCTACTGTATGTCTCTCTACTGTATGTCTCTACTGTATGTCTCTACTGTATGTCTCTCTACTGTATGTCTCTACTGTATGTCTCTACTGTATGTCTCTACTGCATGTCTCTCTACTGTATGTCTCTACTGTATGTCTCTCTACTGTATGTATCTCTACTGTATGTCTCTACTGTATGCCTCTACTGTATGTCTCTACTGTATGTCTCTCTACTGTTTGTCTCTACTGTATGTCTCTCTACTGTGTGTCTCTTCTGTATGTCTCTCTACTTTATGTCTCTCTACTGTATGTCTCTACTGTATGTCTTTACTGTATGTCTCTACTGTATGTCTCACTACTGCATGTCTCTACTGTATGTCTCTCTACTGTATGTCTCTCTACTTTATGTCTCTCTACTGTATGTCTCTACTGTATGTCTCTCTACTGCATGTCTCTACTGTATGTCTCTCTACTGCATGTCTCTCTATTGTATCTCTCTCTACTGTTTGTCTCTCTACTGTATGTCTCTCTACTGTATGTCTCTACTGTATGTCTCTCTACTGTATGTCTCTACTGTATGTCTCTACTGTATGTCTCTCTACTGTATGTCTCTACTGTATGTCTCTCTACTTTATGTCTCTCTACTGTATGTCTCTCTACTGTATGTCTCTCTACTGCATGTCTCTCTATTGTATCTCTCTCTACTGTATGTCTCTACTGTATGTCTCTCTACTGTATGTCTCTGGAATATGTGCCGTGGAATATTGTCTCAGGAATATTATATAACTAATATAACAAAAAAACGAATAACTAAATAATATCTTACAAGAACTTATGAATTAAATGTAATACTTCAGTACAAAGTATCAGAAGATGTGTTGTTCCGAGGAACAACCAGTTTCCCTGAGCCCTGGCTCTGTATCTATACACATACAGCACAGGAGTTCATCCCACATGCAAATGAAGTTACTCCCCTCAGTCCATCTGCCACCATTATCTTTTAGTCTAAGTTCCTCAGTTGTCCACGCCTAATAACGCTCGCATATACATATATCCTATATATATATATTAGCTCCCACAACAGCCGTGAAGAGGGCACGACAAAACATATTCCCCCCTCAGGAGGCTGAAAAGATTTGGCATGGGTCAGAGATTTGGCCGTGTGGTGCCAGGACAACAACCTCTATGTAACGGCTGTCCTCCTCCTCGTAGGATCGGAGGACCAATGTAACGGCTGTCCTCCTCCTCCTCGTAGTTGATCGGAGGACCAATGTAAGGGCTGTCTTCCTCCTCCTCATAGTCGATCGGAGGACCAATGTACCGGCTGTCCTCCTCCCCATAGGATCGGAGGACCAATGTAACGGCTGTCCTCCTCCCCATAGGATCGGAGGACCAATGTAACGGCTGTCCTCCTCCTCGTAGGAGCGGAGAACCAATGTAACGGCTGTCCTCCTCCCCATAGGATCGGAGGACCAATGTAACGGCTGTCCTCCTCCTCGTAGGATCGGAGAACCAATGTAACGGCTGTCCTCCTCCTCCTCGTAGTCGACCGGAGGACCAATGTAACGGCTGTCTTCCTCCTCCTCGTAGGATCGGAGGACCAATGTAACGGCTGTCCTCCTCCTCCTCGTAGTCGATCGGAGGACCAATGTAACGGCTGTCTTCCTCCTCCTTGTAGTCGATCGGAGGACCAATGTAACGGCTGTCTTCCTCCTCCTCGTAGGATCGGAGGACCAATGTAACGGCTGTCTTCCTCCTCCTCGTAGGATCGGAAGACCAATGTAACGGCTGTCTTCCTCCTCCTCGTAGGATCGGGGGACCAATGTAAGGGCTGTCTTTCTCCTCCTCGTAGTCGATCGGAGGACCAATGTAAGGGCTGTCTTCCTCCTCCTCGTAGGATCGGAGGACCAATATAATGGCTATCTTCCTCCTCCTCATGGTCGATCAGAGGACCAATGTAACGGCTGTCTTCCTCCTCCTCGTAGGATCGGAGGACCAATGTAAGGGCTGTCCTCCTGCTCCTCGTAGGATCGGCGGACCAATGTAATGGCTGTCTTCCTCCTCCTCGTAGGATCGGAGGACCAATGTATGGGCTGTCCTCCTGCTCCTCGTAGGATCGGAGGACCAATGTAAGGGCTGTCTTCCTCCTCCTCGTAGGATCGGAGGACCAATGTAACGGCTGTCTTCCTCCTCCTCGTAGGATCGGAGGACCAATGTAACTGCTGTCCTCCTGCTCCTCGTAGTCGATTGGAGGACCAATGCGCAGCGTGGTACGTGTTCATACGTGTTCATTTTATTAAAACAATCGAACACTGAAACAGAACAATAAACCACACGTGAAATAACCAAACCGAAACAGTTCCGTGTGGAACAGACACAGACACAGAAAATAAACACCCACAAAACACAGGTGGGAAAAGGCTACCTAAGTATGATTCTCAATCAGAGACAACTAACGACACCTGCCTCTGATTGAGAACCATGCCAGGCCAAACGCAAAACACAACATAGAAAACGGAACAAACCCACCCAACTCACGCCCTGACCATACTAAAACAAAGACATAACTAAAGAGCCAAGGTCAGAACGTGACACTCTCCCTCATCTTGATCAAGACAAAGGAGATGATTGTTGACTACAGGAAACAAACTAACATGGTCCAAACACACCAAAGACAGTTCTGAAGAGGCCACTACAGAACCTATATTCCCCTTCAGGAGACTGAAAAGATTTGGCATGGGTCCTCAGATCCTCAAAAGGTTCTACAGCTGCACCATCGAGAGCATCCTGCCTGGTTGCATCACTGCCTGGTACGGCAAATGCTCATCCTCCGATCACAAGGCACTACAGAGGGTAGTGCATCACTGGGGACAAGCTTCCTGCCATCCCTCTCCTCTCCTCTCTCCTCCCTCTCTCCTCTCTCTCCTCTCCTCTCCTCTCTCCTCCTCTCCTCTCTCCTCCCTCTTTCCTCTTCTCTCCTCCTCTCCTCTCCTCTCTCCTCCTCTCCTCTCTCCTCTCCTCTCCTCTCCTCTCTCCTCCTCTCTCCTCCTCTCCTCTCTCCTCCCTCTCCTCTCCTCTCCCCTCCCTCTCATCTCCTTTATTTCTGGCTCTCTCCATCCCTCTCTCTCAATCTCTTTCTCTGTCTTTTCTCTGCACTCTGAGTGCAAAGTGATATTGGTGTGTGTGTGTGTGTTTGTGTGTGTGTGTGTGTGTGTGTGTGTGTGTGTGTGTGTGTGTGTGTGTGTGTGTGTGTGTGTGTGTGTGTACTATCGTGTGTTTACTATCATTAACTGAAGACTGATAGTTTTTACCAAAGATTCTCTGTAATTAGTTACTATGCGATTAAACTGAATAATCATGTAACTCTAATTAACTTCAAGTTAATTTAATTAATTAATTAATTAAGGTAATAAGTTCAATGATACCGAATTCCTAGCTGCAGACTAGTAATTAATATCAAAGACTTGTTCTTATTCTGTCGGTATCGATAGTCTAAGAGTTTAACCACGTGGTATGGTTAAAAGATTAAAAGACTCAGCAACCTTTAGCCATCTTGTAATTGAGGTCTGCTGATAATTTCTCAAAGTTGGGTTTTATTCGTAATGGCCAAAGAGGGCTGTCCCAGGATGTCTGACCCTAACTGGGCTCAGGGGCGGTCCAGGATGTCTGGCCCTAACTGGGCTCAGGGGCGGTCCAGGATGTCTGGCCCTAACTGGGCTCAGGGGCGGTCCAGGATGTCTGGCCCTAACTGGGCTCAGGGGCGGTCCAGGATGTCTGACCCTAACTGGGCTCAGGGGCGGTCCAGGATGTCTGGCCCTAACTGTAACTGGGCTCAGGGGCGGTCCAGGATGTCTGGCCCTAACTGGGCTCAGGGGCGGTCCAGGATGTCTGGCCCTAACTGGGCTCCGGGGCGGTTCTCTGATTTAGTTCAAATCCAATTCCCTTTTTTTGAGTTTTCCTTCATTAAACAGTCCAAAATCACATTGTAAAATTGTGTAAACAGTATCATACTCACTCATTCATCTTATAAACAATTAGATGTAAAGGTTATATCTGGAGCTATTATATAAACAGCGTTATGGTAATGTGGCCACACCGTCTCCCATGAGCTTCCCCAAGTTGTGACAAACGGACCAGGTCGTAGCTGGATTCTTCACCGATCTTTTATACTTTCTCCGGAACATGAAATTTGTTCGTACCTCAAGTTCTGTGAGGTGGAAGGAATTGCTTTGTTCTCCATGAAAAAACGACTCTCTATAACTGTGTGTCCATGTGGTCTTCTCAGGAATTTACGACCTCTGACCACAGCAGCCTAGTTGAAGTAGGCAAGGGAGGGGAGGGATGGGGTTGTTATACTCAAAGAGGCCAACGTCATGACAGTACTCCCTCCCTCTGTGAGAGCAAAATTGCAAGATTATGTTGCAATAATTTTATTGCCGCAAATGATTGTTTTTATGCAACAGAATAGAGGGGGTTGTAAAGAGCTCTCGTCTGTGTGTGTTCTGCCGAGGCCTCTGGAACATTTCCCTTTGGGGACATTCCAGAGAGTTATGTTTCTGCTCGTTACCACGGAGACATGGCTCCA
>NW_027261005.1:310000-357500 GCF_045791955.1 Oncorhynchus clarkii lewisi
ACTGCTAAAGCTAAGACAGAACCCCCTCAGCAGAGGCCATGTTGTCACACAGAGACACTTGGCTCAGATCTCCCCCTGCTGTCTGTACTGCTAAAGCTAAGACAGAACCCCCTCAGCAGAGGCCATCTTGGCTCAGATCTCCCCCTGCTGTCTGTACTGCTAAAGCTAAGACAAAACCCCCTCAGCAGAGGCCATCTTGGCTCAGATCTTGGAGGTCTGGTTTTTATAGTTACTAACATGTAATTTTTTCTGTGATTTTTTTCACTTTTGTTTTAATTTCTGTTGTTATTTATAATATATTATATATTTTTTTTCTGTACTTAACTCTTGACATGCCCATGGCTATTTCCATGTCCAGCAGTGATTGCATTAAAACTGTCCTGTGCAAATTCATCAATTTAAGCTAGATGACTCATGATTGATTATTGATTGATCAATCAAGCAGACAGGCAGGCAGGCTGGCAGGCAGGCAGGCAGGCAGGCAGGCAGGCAGGCAGGCAGGCAGGCAGGCAGGCAGAGAAGGATGTGCTTATACACTGAGTGTACAAACCAACAACGACTCTTTCCATGATATAGACTGACCAGGTGAATCCAGGTGAACGCTATGATCCCTTATTGATGTCACCTGTTAAATCCACTTCAATCAGTTTTGATGAAGAGGAGGAGATGGGTTAAAGAAGGATTTTTAAGCCTGGAGACAGTTGAGACATGGATTGTGTGTGTGTGTCATTCAGAGGGTGAATGGGCAAGACAAACTATTTAAGCGCCTTTGAACGGGGCATGGTAGTAGGTACCAGGCGCTCCGGTTTGTGTCAAGAACTGCAACGCTGCTGGGTTTTTCCTCACTCAACAGTTTCCCGTGTGTTTCAAGAATGGTCCACCACCCAAAGGACATCCAGCCAACTTGACACAACTGTGGGAAGCGTTGGAGTCAACATGGGCCAGCATCCCTGTGGAACGCTTTCAACACCTTGTAGTCCGTGACCTGACGAATTGAGGCTGTTCTGAGGTCAAAGGGGGTGTAAACTCAACATTAGGAAGTTGTTCTCTCCTTTGTATAACGTTTAATTGTCAGTTTCTAGACCGTTTCTAATGGGGTGAGATATGACGTGGTTTCTTGTGTAGATCCCAGGTAAGAAGACCACCAAGCTGTGGGTTCCAGGATGAGGAGGTGTCTTCTGAAACACTGGCCAAGGTTGGTACACAACCTTCCAGACCTTAACCTCTCCTTACTGTGAGTGGACCAAGGTTGGTACACAACTTCCCAGACCTTAACCTCTCCTTACTGTGAGTGGACCAAGGTTGGTACACAACCTCCCAGACCTTAACCTCTCCTTACTGTGAGTGGACCAAGGTTGGTACACAACCTCCCAGACCTTAACCTCTCCTTACTGTGAGTGGACCAAGGTTGGTACACAACCTCCCAGACCTTAACCTCTCCTTACTGTGAGTGGACCAAGGTTGGTACACAACCTCCCAGACCTTAACCTCTCCTTACTGTGAGTGGACCAAGGTTGGTACACAACCTCCCAGACCTTAACCTCTCCTTACTGTGAGTGGACCAAGGTTGGTACACAACCTCCCAGACCTAAACCTCTCCTTACTGTGAGTGGACCAAGGTTGGTACACAACCTCCCAGACCTTAACCTCTCCTTACTGTGAGTGGACCAAGGTTGGTACACAACCTCCCAGACCTTAACCTCTCCTTACTGTGAGTGGACCAAGGTTGGTACACAACCTCCCAGACCTTAACCTCTCCTTACTGTGAGTGGACCAAGGTTGGTACACAACCTCCCAGACCTTAACCTCTCCTTACTGTGAGTGGACCAAGGTTGGTACACAACCTCCCTGACCTTAACCTCTTCTTACTGTGAGTGGACCAAGGTTGGTACACAACCTCCCAGACCTTAACCTCTCCTTACTGTGAGTGGACCAAGGTTGGTACACAACCTCCCAGACCTTAACCTCTCCTTACTGTGAGTGGACCAAGGTTGGTACACAACCTCCCAGACCTTAACCTCTCCTTACTGTGAGTGGACCAAGGTTGGTACACAACCTCCCAGACCTTAACCTCTCCTTACTGTGAGTGGACCAAGGTTGGTACACAACCTCCCAGACCTTAACCTCTCCTTACTGTGAGTGGACCAAGGTTGGTACACAACTTCCCAGACCTTAACCTCTCCTTACTGTGAGTGGACCAAGGTTGGTACACAACCTCCCAGACCTTAACCTCTCCTTACTGTGAGTGGACCAAGGTTGGTACACAACCTCCCAGACCTTAACCTCTCCTTACTGTGAGTGGACCAAGGTTGGTACACAACCTCCCAGACCTTAACCTCTCCTTACTGTGAGTGGACCAAGGTTGGTACACAACCTCCCAGACCTTAACCTCTCCTTTCTGTGAGTGGACCAAGGTTGGTACACAACCTCCCAGACCTTAACCTCTCCTTACTGTGAGTGGACCAAGGTTGCTCTGAAGTGGAAAGGTGGATAAACGAGTCAGGAGCAGGTTTTCTTACATGGAACTAAATGCTCTATTGGCGCTAATTCTTTCTTCTCAAATACTCCTTTCTGTCTCCCCTCTCTGCCGGCTCCCTCCTCTCTCTTGAAGGGGAAAGACAATAGCTCATTAGTACAGTCAGCTGTGCTTAACTGCCTCTGATCACCTTGACTCACATGCCGGGCTGGGCTACTGTCCGTGGAGGCAGCCTGCCCTCTGGTGGTTCTTCCACATTACTTATTACATCCTCTCTGTCTCTGTACAACTTCCCAGACCTTAACCTCTCCTCACTTATTATATCCTCTCTGTCTCTGTACAACTACCCAGACCTTAACCTCTCCTCACTTATTACATCCTCTCTGTCTCTCTGTACAACTTCCCAGACCTTAACCTCTCCTCACTTATTACATCCTCTCTGTCTCTCTGTACAACTTCCCAGACCTTAACCTCTCCTCACTTATTATATCCTCTCTGTCTCTGTACAACTTCCCAGACCTTAACCTCTCCTCACTTATTATATCCTCTCTGTCTCTGTACAACTACCCAGACCTTAACCTCTCCTCATTTATTACATCCTCTCTGTCTCTCTGTACAACTACCCAGACCTTAACCTCTCCTCACTTATTACATCCTCTCTGTCTCTCTGTACAATTTCCCAGACCTTACCCTCTCCTCACTTATTACATCCTCTCTGTCTCTCTGTACAACTTCCCAGACCTTACCCTCTCCTCACTTATTACATCCTCTCTGTTTCTGTACAACTTCCCAGACCTTACCCTCTCCATACGTATCTCTCTCTCCACCCATTCAATGTATCCTTGTTTCTAGAAACACTGCCTCCCTCTCACCCTTACATTCCCTTCCCTGTCACCTGGACCTCTCATTCTCTCCTCCTCTCACTATACTTCTCTCAAAGCAAGTGCTCTTAGTCAGGGCTAACCACGGTCCTGTGATGCTATAGTCATAACATCCATCGGGGCTAACCACGGTCCTGTGACAGCTATAGTCATAACATCAGGGCTAACCATGGTCCTGTGATGGCTATAGTCATAACATCAGGGCTAACCACGGTCCTGTGATGCTATAGTCATAACATCAGGGCTAACCATGGTCCTGTGATGCTATAGTCATAACATCAGGGCTAACCACGGTCCTGTGATGCTATAGTCATAACATCAGGGCTAACCACGGTCCTGTGATGCTATAGTCATAACATCAGGGCTAACCACGGTCCTGTGATGCTATAGTCATAATGTGTTAATCGGGGCTACTTAAACAAGGTGACCGTGTCAGTGTGTGTCTTAACCAAGGTGACCGTGTCAGTGTGTGTGTTAACCAAGGTGACCGTGTCAGTGTGTTAACCAAGGTGACCGTGTCAGTGTGTGTGTTAACCAAGGTGACCGTGTCAGTGTGTTAACCAAGGTGACCGTGTCAGTGTGTGTGTTAACCAAGGTGACCGTGTCAGTGTGTGTCTTAACCAAGGTGACCGTGTCAGTGTGTGTGTTAACCAAGGTGACCGTGTCAGTGTGTGTGTTAACCAAGGTGAACGTGTCAGTGTGTTAACCAAGGTGAACGTGTCAGTGTGTGTGTTAACCAAGGTGACCGTGTCAGTGTGTGTGTTAACCAAGGTGAACGTGTCAGTGTGTTAACCAAGGTGAACGTGTCAGTGTGTGTGTTAACCAAGGTGACCGTGTCAGTGTGTGTTAAACAAGGTGTCAGTGTGTTAAGGTTGCAATAATTCTACCAAATACTGCACTTACACCCCCTGTCATTGGTATGAGCATTGGATTGGTGTTAGCATTGGATTGGTGTTAGCATTGGATTGGTGTTAGCATTGGATTGGTGTTAGCATTGGATTGGTGTTAGCATTGGATTGGCGTTAGCATTGGATGAGTGTTAGCATTGGATGAGTGTTAGCATTGGATTGGTGTTAGCATTGGATTGGTGTTAGCATTGGATCCGTTTTAGCATTGGATGAGTGTTAGCATTGGATGAGTGTTAGCATTGGATGAGTGTTAGCATTGGATGAGTGTTAGCATTGGATGAGTGTTAGCATTGGATTATTGTTAGCATTGGATGAGTGTTAGCATTGGATTAGTGTTAGCATTGGATGAGTGTTAGCATTGGATTAGTGTTAGCATTGGATGAGTGTAAGCATTGGATGAGTGTTAGCACTGGATTAGTGTTAGCATTGGATGAGTGTTAGCATTGGATTGGTGTTAGCACAGTAACTCACTGACTGACAGGATGTGGTTCCACAGTAACTCACAAACAGACTGGATGTGGTTCCACAGTAACTGACAGGATGTGGTTCCACAGTAACTGACAGGATGTGGTTCCACAGTAACTCACAGGATGTGGTTCCACAGTAACTCACTGACTGACAGGATGTGGTTCCACAGTAACTCACTGACTGACAGGATGTGGTTCCACAGTAACTGACTGGATGTGGTTCCACAGTAACTGACAGGATGTGGTTCCACAGAAACTCAGTGACTGACAGGATGTGGTTCCACAGTAACTGACAGGATGTGGTTCCACAGTAACTCACTGAATGACAGGATGTGGTTCCACAGTAACTCACTGACAGACTGGATGTGGTTCCACAGTAACTCACTGACTGACAGGATGTGGTTCCACAGTAACTTACTGACTGACAGGATGTGGTTCCACAGTAAGTGACTGGATATGGTTCCACAGTAACTGACTGACTGACAGGATGTGGTTCCATAGTAACTCACTGACTGACAGGATGTGGTTCCACAGTAACTGACTTGAAATGGTTCCATAGTAACTGACTGACTGACAGGATGTGGTTCCACAGTAACTGACAGGATGTGGTTCCACAGTAACTCACTGAATGACAGGATGTGGTTCCACAGTAACTCACTGACAGACTGGATGTGGTTCCACAGTAACTCACTGACTGACAGGATGTGGTTCCACGGTAACTCACTGACTGACAGGATGTGGTTCCACAGTAACTGACTGGATATGGTTCCACAGTAACTGACTGACTGACAGGATGTGGTTCCACAGTAGCTGACAGGATGTGGTTCCACAGTAACTGACAGGATGTGGTTCCACAGTAACTCACTGACTGACAGGATGTGGTTCCACAGTAACTCACTGATTGACAGGATGTGGTTCCACAGTAACTGACTGGGTGTGGTTCCACAGTAACTGACTGACTGACAGGATGTGGTTCCACAGTAACTGACAGGATGTGGTTCCACAGTAACTGACAGGATGTGGTTCCACAGTAACTGACTGGATGTGGTTCCACAGTAACTGACTGACTGACAGGATGTGGTTCCACAGCAACTGACAGGATGTGGTTCCACAGTAACTCACTGACTGACAGGATGTGGTTCCACAGTAACTGACAGGATGTGGTTCCACAGTAACTGACTGGATGTGGTTCCACAGTAACTGACTGACTGACAGGATGTGGTTCCACAGTAACTGACTGACTGACAGGATGTGGTTCCACAGTAACTGACAGGATGTGGTTCCACAGTAACTGACTGGATGTGGTTCCACAGTAACTGACTGCCTGACAGGATGTGATTCCACAGTAACTGGCAGGATGTGGTTCCACAGTAACTCATGGGATGTTGTTC
Organism: Oncorhynchus clarkii lewisi; assembly: GCF_045791955.1. Lineage (NCBI taxonomy): Eukaryota > Metazoa > Chordata > Actinopteri > Salmoniformes > Salmonidae > Oncorhynchus > Oncorhynchus clarkii. Next base: position 316,124 of record NW_027261005.1, read on the forward strand.
CACAGTAACTCACATGATGTGGTTCCACAGTGACTCACAGGATGTGGTTCCACAGTGACTCACAGGATGTGGTTCCACAGTAACTCACAGGATGTGGTTCCACAGTAACTGACTGACTGTCTGGATGTGGTTCCACAGTAACTGACAGGATGTGGTTCCACAGTAACTGACTGACTGTCTGGATGTGGTTCCACAGTAACTCACAGGATGTGGTTCCACAGTAACTGACTGACTGTCTGGATGTGGTTCCACAGTAACTCACAGGATGTGGTTCCACAGTAACTCACAGGATGTGATTCCACAGTAACTCACAGGATGTGGTTCCACAGTAACTCACAGGATGTGGTTTCACAGTTACTGACAGGATGTGGTTCCACAGTAATTCACAGGATGTGGTTTCACAGTAACTGACAGGATGTGGTTCCACAGTAACTCACTGACTGACTGGACTTTTCATACGCTCACGCTCCTTACCGTCACACACACTCTCATAACGGCAACAGCGTTTACCGGAAAGTTATGTTGTCATGCGTTGTGACATCATTCACCAGATATTTGAAGAGAAGAGATTAACCGATGAAGATCACACGTGGAAATAGTATCTTTCACATCTGTGTTATTGTTGGTTGTTTTGTTGATTCTGACTGGCTGGGTGGTGGTGCATAGCTTCTACTTCCTGGGTGAGCTCCAAATGGCCCTATGGGCCCTGGTCTGAAGTAGTGCACTATATAGGGGGCCCTGGTCTGAAGTAGTGCACTATATAGGGGGCCCTGGTCTGAAGTAGTGCACTATATAGGGGGCCCTGGTCTGAAGTAGTGCACTATATAGGGGGCCCTGGTCTGAAGTAGTGCACTATATAGGGGGCCCTGGTCTGAAGTAGAGCACTATATAGGGGGCCCTGGTCTGAAGTAGTGCACTATATAGGGAGCCCTGGTCTAAAATAGTGTACTATATAGGGGGCCCTGGTCTGAAGTAGTGTACTATATAGGGAGCCCTATGGTCCCTGGTCTAAAGTAGTGAGCTATATAGGGGGCCCTGGTCTAAAGTAGTGCACTATATAGGGGGCCCTGGTCTAAAGTAGTGCACTATATAGGGGGCCCTGGTCTAAAGTAGTGCACTATATAGGGGGCCCTGGTCTAAAGTAGTGCACTATATAGGGAAGAGCTCTACGTGTGTTCCTATCTAAATGAAATCTCGACTTTCAGCAATACTGTCTTGTCATGTTCCCCTCCGTCTGTGTCCACATCGACTGAATCAGATTAACTTTACATTAGATTAGATTATCATCCAATACATCAGATTAACTTTAACATTAGATTATCATCCAATACATCAGATTAACTTTAACATTAGATTATCATCCAATACATCAGATTAATTTAACATTAGATTAGATTATCATCCAATACATCAGATTAACTTTACATTAGATTAGATTATCATCCAATACATCAGAATAACTTTACATTAGATTAGATTATCATCCAATACATCAGATTAACTTTACATTAGATTAGATTATCATCCAATACATCAGATTAACTTTACATTAGATTAGATTATCATCCAATACATCAGATTAACTTTACATTAGATTAGATTATCATCCAATACATCAGATTAACCTTACATTAGATTAGATTATCATCCAATACATCAGAATAACTTTACATTAGATTATCATCCAATACATCAGATTAACTTTACATTAGATTAGATTATCATCCAATACATCAGATTAACTTTACATTAGATTATCATCCAATACATCAGATTAACTTTACATTAGATTAGATTATCATCCAATACATCAGATTAACTTTACATTAGATTAGATTATCATCCAATACATCAGAATAACCTTAACATGTGCTGTTTTACTCTTTCCTGAACTCAATCATGTAATTATTCCTTGTGTTGTTATTTTGTGATGAAACAGTGAAAGACTGTTTACAGGCTTGTATGTTTTTACACCTGGTTGTGGTTGTTATTTTGTGTTGTAAAAGACATCAGGAGAGAAAATACCAGAAAACTATTGGAATGTGGAATTAAAAAATAATAATCTGTAGTTACATTTGCCACTTGGTTGGCATCTCCTGCTCTTTTCAGATGTGGTTTTTGTGTGGATAACACTGAATTAGAGACATGGGGCTGAGTCCCAAACGGAACAGTATTACCTGAATTAGAGACATGGGGCTGAGTCCCAAACGGAACCGTACTACCTGAATTAGAGACATGGGGTTGAGTCCCAAACGGAACCGTATTACCTGAATTAGAGACATGGGGCTGAGTCCCAAACGGAACAGTATTACCTGAATTAGAGACATGGGGCTGAGTCCCAAACGGAACCGTATTACCTGAATTAGAGACATGGGGCTGAGTCCCAAATGTAACAGTATTACCTGAATTAGAGACATGGGGCTGAGTCCCAAACGGAACCGTATTACCTGAATTAGAGACATGGGGCTGAGTCCCAAACGGAACAGTATTACCTGAATTAGAGACATGGGGCTGAGTCCCAAACGGAACCGTATTACCTGAATTAGAGACATGGGGCTGAGTCCCAAACGGAACAGTATTACCTGAATTAGAGACATGGGGCTGAGTCCCTAACGGAACAGTATTACCTGAATTAGAGACATGGGGCTGAGTCCCTAACGGAACCGTATTACCTGAATTAGAGACATGGGGCTGAGTCCCAAACGGAACCGTATTACCTGAATTAGAGACATGGGGCTGAGTCCCAAACGGAACAGTATTACCTGAATTAGAGATATGGGGCTGAGTCCCTAACGGAACCGTATTACCTGAATTAGAGACATGGGGCTGAGTCCCAAACGGAACCGTATTACCTGAATTAGAGACATGGGGCTGAGTCCCAAACGGAACCGTATTACCTGAATTAGAGACATGGGGCTGAGTCCCAAACGGAACCGTATTATCTGAATTAGAGACATGGGGCTGAGTCCCAAACGGAACAGTATTACCTGAATTAGAGACATGGGGCTGAGTCCCAAACGGAACCGTATTACCTGAATTAGAGACATGGGGCTGAGTCCCAAACGGAACCGTATTACCTGAATTAGAGACATGGGGCTGAGTCCCAAACGGAACAGTATTACCTGAATTAGAGACATGGGGCTGAGTCCCAAACGGAACCGTATTACCTGAATTAGAGACATGGGGCTGAGTCCCAAACGGAACCGTATTACCTGAATTAGAGACATGGGGCTGAGTCCCAAACGGAACCGTATTACCTGAATTAGAGACATGGGGCTGAGTCCCAAACGGAACCGTATTACCTGAATTAGAGACATGGGGCTGAGTCCCAAACGGAACCGTATTACCTGAATTAGAGACATGGGGCTGAGTCCCAAACGGAACCGTATTACCTGAATTAGAGACATGGGGCTGAGTCCCAAACGGAACAGTATTACCTGAATTAGAGACATGGGGCTGAGTCCCAAACGGAACCGTATTACCTGAATTAGAGACATGGGGCTGAGTCCCAAATGTAACAGTATTACCTGAATTAGAGACATGGGGCTGAGTCCCAAACGGAACCGTATTACCTGAATTAGAGACATGGGGCTGAGTCCCAAACGGAACAGTATTACCTGAATTAGAGACATGGGGCTGAGTCCCAAACGGAACCGTATTACCTGAATTAGAGACATGGGGCTGAGTCCCAAACGGAACAGTATTACCTGAATTAGAGACATGGGGCTGAGTCCCTAACGGAACCGTATTACCTGAATTAGAGACATGGGGCTGAGTCCCAAACGGAACCGTATTACCTGAATTAGAGACATGGGGCTGAGTCCCAAACGGAACCGTATTACCTGAATTAGAGACATGGGGCTGAGTCCCAAACGGAACCGTATTACCTGAATTAGAGACATGGGGCTGAGTCCCAAACGGAACCGTATTACCTGAATTAGAGACATGGGGCTGAGTCCCAAACGGAACCGTATTACCTGAATTAGAGACATGGGGCTGAGTCCCAAACGGAACCGTATTACCTGAATTAGAGACATGGGGCTGAGTCCCAAACGGAACCGTATTACCTGAATTAGAGACATGGGGTTGAGTCCCAAACGGAACCGTATTACCTACATTTGACCATGGCCCCTTGTGGCTGACATTTGGGACGAAGAATTTATATGGTCACATCCACCCCCTCTGTCTGTGTCTGATCAATAAAGTTCTCCATACAAAAGGACTGTTTGGTTTCATTACGGTACTGTATCCTTTTCACATTGCATTATCGTTCAATTAGTGCAGATGGTTCGTTCCGCTATATATGCTTAGGTTGGGAACTACCGTTTGGGAGATCTCTTATATTCTACATCTAGAATGGGAGGGGGAAGATCTCTTAAATTCTACCTCTAGATTGGGAGGGGGGAGATCTCTTAAATTCTACCTCTAGAATGGGAAGGGGAGGGGGAGATCTCTTGAATTCTACCTCTAGAATGGGAAGGGGAGGGGAGATATCTTGTCTTCTACCTCTAGAATGGGAGGGGGAGATATGTTATATTCTACCTCTACCTTTATTTTACTAGGCAAGTCAGTTAAGAACAAATTCTTATTTACAATGACGGCCTAGGAACAGCCTGTTCAGGGGCAGAACGACAGATGACCTTGTCAGCTCGGGGTTTGAACTTGCAACCTTCCGGTTACTAGTCCAACGCTCTAACCACTAGGCTACCCTGCCGCCCGTCTACCTTTAGTATGGGAAGGGGAGGGGGAGGGGGAGATCTCTTATAATCTACCTCTAGAATGGGATGGGGGAGATATATTGCATTCTGCCTCTAGGAAGAGAAGGGGTGGGGGTGATATCTTATATTCTACCTCTAGAATTGGAAGGGGAGATCTCTAATATTCTTCCTCTATAATGGGAAGGGGAGATCTCTTATATACTGCCTCTAGAATGGGAAGGGGTGGGGGAGATCTCTAATATACTGCCTCTAGAATGGGAAGGGGTGGGGGAGATCTCTAATATACTGCCTCTAGAATGGGAAGGGGTGGGGGAGATCTCTTATATACTGCCTCTAGAATGGGAAGGGGTGGGGGAGATCTCTTATATACTGCCTCTAGAATGGGAAGGGGTGGGGGAGATCTCTAATATACTGCCTCTAGAATGGGAAGGGGTGGGGGAGATCTCTTATATACTGCCTCTAGAATGGGAAGGGGTGGGGGAGATCTCTTATATACTGCCTCTAGAATGGGAAGGGGTGGGGGAGATCTCTAATATACTGCCTCTAGAATGGGAAGGGGTGGGGGAGATCTCTTATATACTGCCTCTAGAATGGGAAGGGGTGGGGGAGATCTCTTATATACTGCCTCTAGAATGGGAAGGGGTGGGGGAGATCTCTTATATACTGCCTCTAGAATGGGAAGGGGTGGGGGAGATCTCTTATATACTGCCTCTAGAATGGGAAGGGGTGGGGGAGATCTCTTATATACTGCCTCTAGAATGGGAAGGGGTGGGGGAGATCTCTTATATACTGCCTCTAGAATGGGAAGGGGTGGGGGAGATCTCTTATATTCTGCCTCTAGAATTGGAAGGGGAGATCTCTTATATACTGCCTCTAGAATGGGAAGGGGAGATCTCTTATATACTGCCTCTAGAATTGGAAGGGGAGATCTCTTATATACTGCCTCTAGAATGGGAAGGGGAGATCTCTTATATTCTGCCTCTAGAATGGGAAGGGGAGATCTCTTATATTCTGCCTCTAGAATGGGAAGGGGAGATCTCTTATATACTGCCTCTAGAATGGGAAGGGGAGATCTCTTATATACTGCCTCTAGAATGGGAAGGGGTGGGGGGAGAATTTTTTTTAAAATCATGCTGGTATATTTGTAGAATAATGTTTTCTGGATCATTGCACTCTGTTTAGGCTGATGGCACCTGGTTTTGACCCGAGGCCATTGACCTGACTGGGGTACAATGGACGTGTGGAAGGACAAGAACACGTAGAAATTCACAACGTCACAGATTGACTGTAGCGATTTGGTCCGTGAAACAATTTAACTGTTTATATGTGACCTAATATGCTAAATAATCAGAGACTGGCAAAGCAAGTCTTACACACACACACAAACACACACACACACACACACACACACACACACACACACACACACACACACCAAGGACAACTTTCCAGCCATTTCTGGTCAAGGTGAAAAATCCCTACGCTCCACTGCTCCTGATCATGACTGGTCATAATCACATGACACAGGAGACTGTTTACCTCTCTCCCTGCCCCTCAACTCCAGTCTGACTCCTCCCTCTGTGTCCTTACCTCCAGGCTGTACTTTACTTTTTATTTTACAATAGAAATTGTATTTAAATTTTTTATGATTATACAGATAACACAGACAGAACAGGTAGAAAACACACATAGATCCCCTACCAAATCAACCCCCCCTACCAAATCAACCCCAACCCCCCCCCTACCAAATCAACCCCCCCCTACCAAATCAACCCCCCCTACCAAATCAACCCCAACCCCCCCTCAACCCCACCCCCCCTACCAAATCACCCCCCCCCCTCAACCCCAACCCCCCCCACCAAACCAACCCCCCCCTACCAAATCACCCCCCCCTACCAAATCACCCCCCCTCAACCCCAACCCCCCCTACCAAATCAACCTCCCCCTACCAAATCACCCCCCCCCTACCAAATCAACCTCCCCCTACCAAATCACCCCCCCTACCAAATCACCCCCCCCTCAACCCCAACTCCCCCCCTACCAAATCAACCCCCCCATGCTCTAACAGAGTCCCACCCCAAAACCAGACTTAAAGCAGGCTTGATATACAGTGAGATATATAATCAAATAGTAAAAAAATGACAAAAAACAAACCAACAGTAAAAACAAAATTATAAAAATAATTATAACAATTCTAATGTGGGTTTGTTTGTGGAGTTGTGAAATTAGCTGGGGTTCATGTCCTTTACAAAGGATAAAAAAAGTTTGGTTTATTTAAACAAAAAATATTTTTATGTTGCTTAACTTCGTTTAGCCGATGGTTAAAAGTAGGAGGAAACCGAGGAAACCGATCCTTCTACTGAAGCAGTACAAGACGTCTAGCTAGAAGTGCAGTAAATGCCAGCCTGTTGCACATAGAACTGGGGAACATAGACCTCCTGTGGTACCACTCCATAGAACTGAGGGGCCTCCTGTGGTGCCACTCCATAGAACTGAGGGGCCTCCTGTGGTACCAGTCCATAGAACTGTTTAGAGGGGCCTCCTGTGGTGCCACTCCATAGAACTGAGGGGCCTCCTGTGGTGCCACTCCATAGATCTGTTTAGAGGGGCCTCCTGTGGTGCCACTCCATAGAACTGAGGGGCCTCCTGTGGTGCCACTCCATAGAACTGAGGGGCCTCCTGTGGTGCCACTCCATAGAACTGTTTAGAGGGGCCACCTGTGGTGCCACTCCATAGAACTGTTTAGAGGGGCCTCCTGCGCTGCCACTCCATAGAACTGTTTAGAGGGGCCTCCTGTGATGCCACTCCATAGAACTGAGGGGCCTCCTGTGGTACCACTCCATAGAACTGTTTAGAGGGGCCTCCTGTGGTGTCACTCCATAGATCTGTTTAGAGGGGCCTCCTGTGGTGCCACTCTATAGATCTGTTTAGAGGGGCCTCCTGTGGTGCCACTCCATAGAACTGAGGGGCCTCCTGTGGTGTCACTCCATAGATCTGTTTAGAGGGGCCACTCATGTCCAAGACGTGTGTAATAAAGTAGCAGGAGCCTGCTTACATCGGTCACAAGTGAGATCTATTGCTGGCCTTGGATAAAAAAATGTTTTGACCAATACAGCTGATGGACTATTTTAAATTGATTTACAGCATGTCTTAAGGTATATAGATGAAGAATGTATTCTCTGAAGCATACTCTGACAAGTCTAGTCTGAAAGTTGTTCACCTAAATCCTCTTCCCATTGGTTCTTTTTAAGAGAGTTCAAGGAATCCAGATTGTGTGAGTTGAATAATGTATAGATAAAGCTTATACTCCGTTTAATATGAGGGTTCACTTTAAGAAATATAATCTCGAAGGGAGGTAGGTGAGCGTGACGGGACGAGACTCGAGGATGAAGATACAAAATTAAGCCGTTGCAGGTATCTAAAGAAATGGGATCTAGGAATATTAAACTTTTACACCAACAACTTTATTAGAGATCTTTGAAATTGTGTGACCCAAATATTTCAATTTCAGTGTCGTCACTCTGAAGGGCACACGACTAAAATAAATTTACAGCAAGATTAAAAGACATCAATTCACTTTTTTCTTTTTTTTGTAGAGTAACCTTTAACCCGGATATTTACCAACTGTCTTTAGTAGAACCTGGACCTCTGGAAGACCAGCTAAAGGGTCAGACATGTATACAAGCCCTAAGTTCTCAAAGAAGGTGTGGAGTAAGGTGGTATTGCCGACGAACTCCGAAGTGTATCATTTTAAAAGTTATGAAAGCATGAACTGACCTCCGAAACGATCAATGCATGTGTTTCCCAGCTCGTCAGTTATCTCGGGTATAGTTTTGTTTGCGGTTCTCTGGCGCAGCTGGTGTGACTAGCATTTTCATAATGTTTGGTATGGAGATTGACTCATGATTTCTCTCCACGTTCATAATGTTGGTATGGAGATTGACTCATGATTTCTCTCCACGTTCATAATGTTGGTATGGAGATTGACTCGTGATTTCTCTCCACGTTCATAATGTTGGTATGGAGATTGACTCGTGATTTCTCTCCACGTTCATAATGTTGGTATGGAGATTGACTCGTGATTTCTCTCCACGTTCATAATGTTGGTATGGAGATTGACTCATGATTTCTCTCCACGTTCATAATGTTGGTATGGAGATTGACTCATGATTTCTCTCCACGTTCATAATGTTGGTATGGAGATTGACTCATGATTTCTCTCCACGTTCATAATGTTGGTATGGAGATTGACTCATGATTTCTCTCCACGTTCATAATGTTGGTATGGAGATTGACTCATGATTTCTCTCCACGTTCATAATGTTGGTATGGAGATTGACTCATGATTTCTCTCCACGTTCATAATGTTGGTATGGAGATTGACTCATGATTTCTCTCCACGTTCATAATGTTGGTATGGAGATTGACTCATGATTTCTCTCCACGTTCATAATGTTGGTATGGAGATTGACTCATGATTTCTCTCCACGTTCATAATGTTGGTATGGAGATTGACTCATGATTTCTCTCCACGTTCATAATGTTGGTATGGAGATTGACTCATGATTTCTCTCCACGTTCATAATGTTGGTATGGAGATTGACTCATGATTTCTCTCCACGTTCATAATGTTGGTATGGAGATTGACTCATGATTTCTCTCCACGTTCATAATGTTGGTATGGAGATTGACTCATGATTTCTCTCCACGTTCATAATGTTGGTATGGAGATTTACTCATTAGATTTTCAGCTCGTCGAGTTGAAAGAAGATTAAACTCTGAAGTGTCAAACTGTTGTTTTAATCTGCGGTTGAAGAGGGTGAATATGACATATCCAAATCCCAAATTTGCTTTGTAAATTCCCCTAGACGTTGAATACTGCACTTCCTTAATTTTGCTCTGTACGACATAATTTGGCCTCTTAGACAAGCCTTTGATTCCCTTACTGGAGTAGGAGACATTCCAGGGGTTTGATTAAACTCGAGAAATAGTTCAATCTGAGATTATATAAAAGCAACAAGGGTTTCTTCTGATAGCAGTAGTGAGTTGAGACAACAAGGGTTTCTTCTGATAGCAGTAGTGAGTTGAGACAACAAGGGTTTCTTCTGATAGCAGTAGTGAGTTGAGACAACAAGGGTTTATTCTGATAGCAGTAGTGAGTTGAAACAACAAGGGTTTCTTCTGATAGCAGTAGTGAGTTGAGACAACAAGGGTTTCTTCTGATAGCAGTAGTGAGTTGAGACAACAAGGGTTTCTTCTGATAGCAGTAGTGAGTTGAGACAACAAGGGTTTCTTCTGATAGCAGTAGTGAGTTGAGACAACAAGGGTTTCTTCTGATAGCAGTAGTGAGTTAGGACAACAAGGGTTTCTTCTGATAGCAGTAGTGAGTTAGGACAACAAGGGTTTCTTCTGATAGCAGTAGTGAGTTAGGACAACAACGGTTTCTTCTGATAGCAGTAGTGAGTTGAGACAACAAGAGTTTCTTCTGATAGCAGTAGTGAGTTGAGACAACAAGGGTTTCTTCTGATAGCAGTAGAGAGTTGAGACAACAAGGGTTTCTTCTGATAGCAGTAGTGAGTTAGGACAACAAGGGTTTATTCTGATAGCAGTAGTGAGTTGAGACAACAAGGGTTTCTTCTGATAGCAGTAGTGAGTTAGGACAAAAAGGGTTTCTTCTGATAGCAGTAGTGAGTTGAGACAACAAGGGTTTCTTCTGATAGCAGTAGTGAGTTAGGACAACAAGGGTTTCTTCTGATAGCAGTAGAGAGTTAAACCACCAAGGGTTTCTTCTGATAGCAATAGTGAGTTAGGACAACAAGGGTTTATTCTGATAGCAGTAGTGAGTTAGGACAACAAGGGTTTCTTCTGATAGCAGTAGTGAGTTAGGACAACAAGGGTTTCTTATGATAGCAGTAGTGAGTTAGGACAACAAGCGTTTCTTCTGATAGCAGTAGTGAGTTAAACCACCAAGGGTTTCTTCTGATAGCAATAGTGAGTTAGGACAACAAGGGTTTATTCTGATAGCAGTAGTGAGTTAGGACAACAAGGGTTTCTTCTGATAGCAGTAGTGAGTTAGGACAACAAGGGTTTCTTCTGATAGCAGTAGTGAGTTAGGACAACAAGCGTTTCTTCTGATAGCAGTAGTGAGTTAGGACAACAAGGGTTTCTTCTGATAGCAGTAGTGAGTTAGGACAACAAGGGTTTCTTCTGATAGCAGTAGTGAGTTGAGACAACAAGGGTTTCTTCTGATAGCAGTAGTGAGTTAGGAAAACAAGGGTTTCTTCTGATAGCAGTAGTGAGTTAGGACAACAAGGGTTTCTTCTGATAGCAGTAGTGAGTTAGGACAACAAGGGTTTCTTCTGATAGCAGTAGTGAGTTGAGACAACAAGGGTTTCTTCTGATAGCAGTAGTGAGTTAGGACAACAAGGGTTTCTTCTGATAGCAGTAGTGAGTTGAGACAACAAGGGTTTCTTCTGATAGCAGTAGTGAGTTAGGAAAACAAGGGTTTCTTCTGATAGCAGTAGTGAGTTAGGACAACAAGGGTTTCTTCTGATAGCAGTAGTGAGTTAGGACAACAAGGGTTTCTTCTGATAGCAGTAGTGAGTTGAGACAACAAGGGTTTCTTCTGATAGCAGTAGTGAGTTAGGACAACAAGGGTTTCTTCTGATAGCAGTAGTGAGTTGAAACAACAAGGGTTTCTTCTGATAGCAGTAGTGAGTTGAAACAACAAGGGTTTCTTCTGATAGCAGTAGTGAGTTGAGACAACAAGGGTTTCTTCTGATAGCAGTAGTGAGTTGAGACAACAAGGGTTTCTTCTGATAGCAGTAGTGAGTTGAGACAACAAGGGTTTCTTCTGATAGCAGTAGTGAGTTGAAACAACAAGGGTTTCTTCTGATAGCAGTAGTGAGTTGAGACAACAAGGGTTTCTTCTGATAGCAGTAGTGAGTTGAGACAACAAGGGTTTCTTCTGATAGCAGTAGTGAGTTAGGACAACAAGGGTTTATTCTGATAGCAGTAGTGAGTTAGGACAACAAGGGTTTCTTCTGATAGCAGTAGTGAGTTAGGACAACAAGGGTTTCTTCTGATAGCAGTAGTGAGTTAGGACAACAAGCATTTCTTCTGATAGCAGTAGTGAGTTAGGACAACAAGGGTTTCTTCTGATAGCAGTAGTGAGTTAGGACAACAAGGGTTTCTTCTGATAGCAGTAGTGAGTTGAGACAACAAGGGTTTCTTCTGATAGCAGTAGTGAGTTAGGACAACAAGGGTTTCTTCTGATAGCAGTAGTGAGTTGAAACAACAAGGGTTTCTTCTGATAGCAGTAGTGAGTTGAAACAACAAGGGTTTCTTCTGATAGCAGTAGTGAGTTGAAAAAACAAGGGTTTCTTCTTATAGCAGTAGTGAGTTGAGACAACAAGGGTTTCTTCTGATAGCAGTAGTGAGTTGAGACAACAAGGGTTTCTTCTGATAGCAGTAGTGAGTTGAGACAATAAGGGTTTCTTCTGATAGCAGTAGTGAGTTGAGACAACAAGGGTTTCTTCTGATAGCAGTAGTGAGTTAGGACAACAAGGGTTTCTTCTGATAGCAGTAGTGAGTTGAGACAACAAGGGTTTCTTCTGATAGCAGTAGTGAGTTGAGACAACAAGGGTTTCTTCTGATAGCAGTAGTGAGTTAGGACAACAAGGGTTTCTTCTGATAGCAGTAGTGAGTTGAGACAACAAGGGTTTCTTCTGATAGCAGTAGTGAGTTAGGACAACAAGGGTTTCTTCTGATAGCAGTAGTGAGTTGAGACAACAAGGGTTTCTTCTGATAGCAGTAGTGAGTTGAGACAACAAGGGTTTCTTCTGATAGCAGTAGTGAGTTAGGACAACAAGGGTTTCTTCTGATAGCAGTAGTGAGTTAGGACAACAAGGGTTTCTTCTGATAGCAGTAGTGAGTTAGGACAACAAGGGTTTCTTCTGATAGCAGTAGTGAGTTGAGACAACAAGGGTTTCTTCAGATAGCAGTAGTGAGTTAGGACAACAAGGGTTTCTTCTGATAGCAGTAGTGAGTTGAGACAACAAGGGTTTCTTCAGATAGCAGTAGTGAGTTAACCCTTGTGTGGTGTTCGGGTCTGTGGGCCCCATTTTCAATGTTTACTAGATGAAAAATGATACAAGGAATTATTTTTCAACTGGAGACTCAATGGCCTCGGCTCATTTTCTGTGAAGAACATGTAAAATATCACATTTTCATTGAATGCACACTGTGCAGCCCCCCCCCCCCCCCCCCCCCTACACATTTATATTACACATATGGTGTCCGGGACCAGCCCATCAGCAACCAGCCCCAGGACCAGCCCATCAGCAATCAGCCCCAGGACCAGCCCATCAGCAGCCAGCCCCAGGACCAGCCCGTCAGCAACCAGCCCCAGGACCAGCCCATCAGCAACCAGCCCCTGGACCAGCCCATCAGCAACCAGTCCCAGGACCAGCCCATCAGCAACCAGCCCATCAGCAACCAGGACCAGCCCATCAGCAACCAGCCCCAGCCCATCAGCAATCAGCCCCAGGACCAGCCCGTCAGCAATCAGCCCGACAGCAATCAGCCCCAGGACGAGCCCATCAGCAATCACCCCCAGGACCAGCCCGTCAGCAATCAGGTCAGTGTAGAAAGACAAGCTAGCGGCACTCAGGTCAGTGTGGGACTAGTGGGTGGACCTCCTTCCCCTGTTTTACAACCCTGGGCCCAACGTTACTGTTGATGAGCAGCTTATGCCATATAGGGGCTGCTGCCCATTCAGACAGTATATACTGTCTAAACCAGCAAAATATGGAATGAAGATCTGGGCTGCCTGTGATGCTGCTACATCATATGCGTGGAACTTCAAGTGTATATGGGGAAGCCAGATGGAGGAGCCCATAAGTATAACCAAGGGATGCGGGTTGTCCTGGACGTGACACAGCGACTCCGTTGCCACAACATCACATTCGATAACTTTTTTACTTCGCACAAGCTGGGACAGGAGCTTCTCAAGAGGAAGCTGATGATGCAAAGCACCACACACCATCACACCTCCTCCTCCATGCTTCACGGTGGGAACCACACTTGCGGAGATCATCCGTTCACAAATCAAATCAAATTTTTGATCCGTTCACCTACTCTGCATCCCACAAAGACAAAAAATCTTATATTTTGACTCATCAGACCAAAGGACAGATTTCCACCGGTCTAATGTCCATTGCTCGTGTTTCTTGGCCCAAGCAAGTCTCTTCTTCTTATTGGTGTCCTTTAGTAGTGGTTTCTTTGCAGCAATTTGACCATGAAGACCTGATTCACACAGTCTCCTCTGAACAGCTGATGTTGAGATGTGTCTGTTACTTGAACTCTGTGAAGCATTTATTTGGGCTGCAATCTGAGGTGCAGGTAACTCTAATGAATTTATCCTCTGCAGCAGAGGTAACTCTGGGTCTTCCATTCCTGTGGAGGTCCTCATGAGAGCCAGTTTCATCATAGCGCTTGATGGTTTCTGCGACTGCACTTGAAGAAACTTTAGAAGTTCTTGACATTTTCCTGATTGACTGACCTTCATGTCTTAAAGTAATGATGGACTGTTGTTTCTCTCTGCTTATTTGAGCTGTTCTTGCCATAATATGGACTTGGTCTTTTACCAAATAGGACTATCTTCTGTATATCACCCATACCTTGTCACAACACAACTGATTGACTCAAACGCAGTAAAAAGGAAATAAATTCCACAAATTAACTTTCAACAAGGCACCCCTGTTAACTTAAAAGCATTCCAGGTGACTACCTCGTGAAGCTGGTTGAGAGAATGCCAAGAGTGTGCAAAGCTGTCATCAAGGCAAAGAGCGGCTACTTTGAAGATTCTCAAATAGAAAATATACTTTGTTTTTTTTGTTAAAAATAAATGTACTGTAGTTACATGATTCCATATGTGTTATTTCATAGTTTTGATTTCTTCACTGTTATTCTACAATGTAGAAAAATAGTAAAAAATAAAGATAATCCCTGGAATGAGTAGGTGTTCTAGAACCCTGGAATGAGTAGGTGTTCTAGAACCCTGTAATGAGTAGATCGGTCCAAACTTTTCATTGGTACAGTATAAATAACGTCAAGGAAAATGTATAAAAACCTGTTTTTTTTCGGTTTATCATTATTGTGTGTAGATTGATGAAGATCTTTATTTATTTAATACGTTTTAGAATAAGGCTGTAAGGGGTCTGAATACTTCCCGGAGGCTCTGTATCGAGGACGTTGGGAAAAGGCTTCTGCCGGCCGATCGTATTCTATTCTGGGTGCTCTTTTCGAAGTCCCGGTTGGCTGATGGAGAATTGATGATAAAAAGATTTTGGGGGGGCTGTTTTGTTAGACTTCAGTGAGTCATTTGACATTATCGATCATAGTCTGCTGATGGAAAAATTTATGTGTTATGTCTTTACACCCCCTGCTATAATTGTGGATAAAAAGTTACCTGTCTAACAGAACACAGAGGGTGTTCTTTAACAGTACTTGTATATGTGAGAGATTTTGACATGTTGAAAGCACCGAAAGCACAACTATCTGGCACACGGCACGGACACCCCACAAGACATGTCACCGGAGGTCTCTTAATTAACAGTCCCCAAGTCCAGAAGAAACTATGGGAGACACACAGTACTACCTACGGGTTCACTTCCATGTCCCTCGGTTCAATATAATATGTTTATTTAGACGATACCAGTGGATGTATATTTAGTGTCAGATGCCTGGGCCTTTAGCCACCCAATGAGACAGACAGACGGAAGAGTGTTCCTAGGCAACCTGAAAGCAGGAAGAAGAGAGTAATATGATCACCCGGGAACATTGTGTTATCTCCCTCTGTTTGCATATCATTCCCTTCATCTCTCCATCCCTCCTTCCCTTCATCTCTCCATCCCTCCTTCCCTCCTACCCTTCAACTCTCCTTCCCTTCAACCCTCCTTCCCTTCATCTCTCCATCCCTCCTTCCCTCCTACCCTTCAACTCTCCTTCCCTTCATCCCTCCTTCCCTTCATCTCTCCTTCCCTCCTTCCCTTCATCCCTCCTTCATCTCTCCATCCGTCCTTCCCTCCTTCCCTTCATCTCTCCTTCCCTCCTTCCCTTCATCCCTCTTTCCCTTCATCCCTCCTTCCCGTAATCCCTCCTTCCCTTCATTCTTCATCCCTCCTTCATCTCTCCATCCGTCCTTCCCTCCTTCCCTTCATCCCTCCTTCCCTTCATCCCTTCATCTCTCCATCTCTCCTTCCCTCCTTCCCTCCATCTCTCCATCTCTCCATCATCCTAAACCTGTGGGATCATCAATAAAATAGACATGTTTTTTTTGTACAAAATGTCAGTAAGGACTCAGGACCCACATTGGTAACATGAAGGCTAAACCACATATTCAGCATTGGTGTTTCCTTATATTCAGGATGTCTTGGCAGGAGAGATGACATTGATAATCAACATTAGATTCAGGATGTCTTGGCAGGAGAGGTGACATTGATAATCAACATTAGATTCAGGATGTCTTGGCAGGAGATATGACATTGATAATCAACATTAGATTCAGGATGTCTTGGCAGGAGAGATGACATTGATAATCAACATTAGATTCAGGATGTCTTGGCAGGAGAGATGACATTGATAATCAACATTAGATTCAGGATGTCTTGGCAGGAGAGATGACATTGATAATCAACATTAGATTCAGGATGTCTAGGCAGGAGAGATGACATTGATAATCAACATTAGATTCAGGATGTCTTGGCAGGAGAGATGACATTGATAATCAACATTAGATTCAGGTTGTCTTGGCAGGAGAGATGACATTGATAATCAACATTAGATTCAGGATGTCTAGGCAGGAGAGATGACATTGATAATCAACATTAGATTCAGGATGTCTAGGCAGGAGAGATGACATTGATAATCAACATTAGATTCAGGATGTCTAGGCAGGAGAGATGACATTGATAATCAACATTAGATTCAGGATGTCTTGGCAGGAGAGATGACATTGATAATCAACATTAGATTCAGGATGTCTTGGCAGGAGAGATGACATTGATAATCAACATTAGATTCAGGATGTCTAGGCAGGAGAGATGACATTGATAATCAACATTAGATTCAGGATGTCTTGGCAGGAGAGATGACATTGATAATCAACATTAGATTCAGGATGTCTTGGCAGGAGAGATGACATTGATAATCAACATTAGATTCAGGATGTCTTGGCAGGAGAGATGACATTGATAATCAACATTAGATTCAGGATGTCTTGGCAGGAGAGATGACATTGATAATCAACATTAGATTCAGGATATCTAGGCAGGAGAGATGACATTGATAATCAACATTAGATTCAGGATGTCTTGGCAGGAGAGATGACATTGATAATCAACATTAGATTCAGGATGTCTTGGCAGGAGAGATGACATTGATAATCAACATTAGATTCAGGTTGTCTTGGCAGGAGAGATGACATTGATAATCAACATTAGATTCAGGATGTCTTGGCAGGAGAGATGACATTGATAATCAACATTAGATTCAGGATGTCTTGGCAGGAGAGATGACATTGATAATCAACATTAGATTCAGGATGTCTAGGCAGGAGAGATTACATTGATAATCAACATTAGATTCAGGATGTCTTGGCAGGAGAGATGACATTGATAATCAACATTAGATTCAGGTTGTCTTGGCAGGAGAGATGACATTGATAATCAACATTAGATTCAGGATGTCTTGGCAGGAGAGATGACATTGATAATCAACATTAGATTCAGGATGTCTTGGCAGGAGAGATGACATTGATAATCAACATTAGATTCAGGATGTCTAGGCAGGAGAGATTACATTGATAATCAACATTAGATTCAGGATGTCTTGGCAGGAGAGATGACATTGATAATCAACATTAGATTCAGGTTGTCTTGGCAGGAGAGATGACATTGATAATCAACATTAGATTCAGGATGTCTTGGCAGGAGAGATGACATTGATAATCAACATTAGATTCAGGATGTCTTGGCAGGAGAGATGACATTGATAAACTGCCCATTATGTCTTTGTTACCATCCATCTCAGGTCAAGATGCATCATGGGTAATATTTTAAATTGTGGGTCATTTGATTATGTATCCCCAGGCAGCTGGGACCATATAATGATGTCATCATGTTGATGTCAACAAGAGCTTTAGCACCTGTGCCGCCCATAGGGGTGTGTGTGTGTGTGTGTGTGTGTGTGTGTGTGTGTGTGTGTGTGTGTGTGTGTGTGTGTGTGTGTGTGTGTTATGCATTTCATACAGATTTGATATTCCTAAATAATACATTTACAGTATGGGTGAAGACGATGATCTCAGTGACACTGCAAACAGAAGATTATTGCATTGTAAACATTCTGTAGACTTTGGTAAATATTATATTAAAATGCAATCCTTGGCAACTACAGACCTACCTGTCACTTCCCAAATGACATCCTATTTGCTATAATGTGTACTACTTTTGACCAGAGCCGTAAGGGAGACTGGTCAATAGTGCTTTTTAAAGGGAATAGGGCACCATTTGGGACTTAAGGAGATTCCTATTGCCCCTTCCTCTCATGGTGTATAAACAGTGTCATCTGTCTTTCCTGTGCTAATGGCCCTGCCTGGAGAGGGATTGGTCATTATCGGTCGGTAACATTGACCGGCTCCCGGAGACCGTCAGTTACGCGTGGAAGGTTTTTGGCTAATCATTGATAGATCTGCTGCTGCTAACCGGGGTCCCGGGGGAAGAGGAGGGGAAAGGTGCTGGAGTTGTCGCATCCAGTTGCGTTTATAGACTAGCTAGTAACCGGCTGTTTGCGCTTCAGAGAACACAACAAGTAGGGACAATATGCCTACTAAAGTAGCCTAGCTATTGGTTGTATGGATTATATAGGATATCGATTTGTATAATTAAGTCTATAATGGTTTATATCACGGTAAATGACCTCACTCAACTTAACGCAGTCGGCGCGATGCAACTCCCTCGTTTCATGACGTTTGTTCTGGTCATTTCTTGTGAGTTGTACCGGGCAGTCGCGGGTCCGGGCGCTGGGTTGAAGACGTGGGAGAGGTTTAGTAAATTGGACTATCCCGGTGACAAAGCTTTCCTCTACGACACCTTTCCTGACAACTTCATGTGGGCGGTTGGAACGGCAGCTTACCAGGTGGAGGGTGCGTTTGAGAAAGACGGGAAGGGCCTGTCCATTTGGGACACTTTTACGCGCGGCGGGAACCGGATAGCTACCGGGGACGTTGGCAGCGACAGCTACCATAACACCCAAAGCGACGTCCGGGCGCTCAAACAGCTCGGGGTCAGTCACTACCGCTTCTCGCTCTCGTGGTCGCGGATATTTCCAAACGGCAGCCGCGGTAGCTACAACGAGATCGGTACCAACTACTACCGGACGCTAATACGGAAGCTGAAGGAGATCAACGTGCAGCCGGTGATCACGCTATATCACTGGGACTTACCTGACAACCTGCAGAGAACGTTCGGCGGGTGGAGCGACCCAGCGCTCGTGGAGCTTTTCCGTGATTATGCAGATTTCTGTTTCCAAACATTCGGTGACGATGTGAAGTATTGGATCACGATAGACAACCCGTTCCTGGTGGCGTGGAACGGGTACGGTACTGGGAAGGTGGCTCCGGGAATCAAGAATGACCCGGACCTGCCGTTTAGAGTGGGACACAACCTCCTCAAGGTGAGAGAGTGAGAGCACTAAATCACAGGTACACCTTCCAAAATAGCACACTATTCCCTATATAGTGCAATGCTTTTTTGACCAGGTACAAAATAGTGCACTATGAAGGGAATGTGGATGTCATTTAGGACATGTAGGACTGTTCAACTCTGCGTCAGAGTTTATTCACTGGAATGTCACTGTCGTCATTAGAGGACCACAATGTAAAAATACTGTAATTTGTTACAATTATTTTGTCTTGATATTCTGCATGATTTAAAATGCATTGTGTGCTTGAATTGTGTTCTAAATGGTCAAATACATAAAATAAAATAATGGAAAAGCAGAATAATCCCATTTGAAATATATATATATTCTTTACATTCAAAACAATTTATCTCCATCCCTCTGTCTCTGTCTCTGTCTCTGTCTCTGTCTCTTCCCTCTCCCCTCCCCTCCTCTCCTCTCCTCTCCTCTCCTCTCCTCTCCTCTCCTCTCCTCTCCTCTCCTCTCCTCTCCTCTCCTCTCCTCTCATCTCCTCTCCCCTATCCTCTCCTCCTGTCCTGTCCTGTCCTGTCCTGTCCTGTCCTCTCCTCTCCTCTCCTCTCCTCTCCTCTCCTCTCCTCTCCCCTCCCCTCCCCTCCCCTCTCCCCTCCCCTCCCCTCCCCTCCCCTCCCCTCCCCTCTCCCCTCCCCTCCCCTCCCCTCCCCTCCCCTCCCCTCCCCTCCCCTCTCCTCTCCTCTCCTCTCCCCTCCTCTCCTCTCCTCTCCTCTCCTCTCCTCTCCTCTCCTCTCCTCTCCCCTCCCCTCCCCTCTCCTCTCCTCTCCTCTCCTCCTCTCCCCTCCTCCCCCCAGGCTCATGCTGCAGCGTGGCACCTCTACGACCGCCACTACCGGCCCCAGCAGCAGGGGAAAGTTTCAATGGCGCTGGCCTCCCATTGGATCAAGCCCAGCAGGACACGGCGTGAGAGCCTGCAGGCGTGTCAGTGGTCCTTGGACTTTGTGTTGGGCTGGTTCGCCAGACCCCTCTTCATTGATGGAGATTACCCCCCTAGCATGAAGCACAACCTGTCCCACCGCCTGCCCTCATTCACACAGGCACGTAGCCCGGGGTTAGCCTAGACCCAGGGCAGCGGTTCTCAACCTGAGTACTAGTATAGAGACTAGACCCCACTCTACCTGCCCTCCTTCACACAGTCACGTAGAATAGAATAGGCCCTTCCCCTCCGTCCCAAATGGCACGCTATTCCCTCTAAAGTGCACTTCTTTTGATCAGGACCCTGTTCCCTTTAGAAAGTTATATTGTTATTCTATTTTGCAACAGATTGAAAGTTATTCTCCTCTCCTCTCCTCTCCTCTCCTCACCTCTCATCCCTTCTCCTCTCCTCTCATCCCTTATCCTCCCCTCTCCTCATCTCTCATCCCTTCTCCTCCCCTCTCCTCTCATCCCTCCCCTTTCATCCCTCCCCTTTCATCCCTTCTCCTCCCCTCTCCTCTCCACTCCTCTCATCCCTTCTCCTCCCCTCTCCACTCATCCCTTACCCTCCCCTCTCCTCCCCTCTCCTCTTCTCTCATCCCTTCTCCTCCCCTCTCCTCTCATCCCCTCTCTTCTCCTCTCCTCTCTTTCCCTCTCCTCTCCTCCCTTCTCCTCCCCTCTCCTCTCATTCCCTCTCTTCTCCTCTCATCTCATTCCCTCTCCTCTCATCCCCTCTCCTCTCATCCCCTCTTCTCTCATCCCCTCCCCTCTCATCCCCTCTGATCCCCTCCCCTCTCATCCCCTCTCCCTCCTCCCCTCTGACCCCCTCTCCTCTCATCCCCTCCCCTCTCCTCTCATCCCCTCTCCTCAAATCTCATCTCCTCTCATCCTCTCTCCTCTCATTCCCTTTCCTCTCCTCTCATTCCCTCTCCTCCCCTCTCATCTCCTCTCCTCTCACCTCCTCTCCTCTCCTCCCCTTTCACCCCCTCTCCTCCCATCTCTTCCCATCTCCTCTCCTCTCATCCCTTCTCCTCCCATCTCCTCTCATCTCCTCTCCTCTCATCTCCTCTCATTTCCTCTCCTTTCCTCTATCCAGGCAGAGAGGGATGAGGTGAGGGGGACCGCTGACTTCTTTGCTCTGTCCCATGGTCCTTCTCTGAGCTACCAGCTGATTGACGTCAGTCTCAAATTTGGCCAGATTGAAGTTCTGGACCTGAGGATGCTGCTATACTGGATCAGAGCAGAGTACGACAACCCACCCATCTACATAGTAGAGAGTGGCTGGTAGGTTACTGTTGTGCATCGCATTGTGTCGTGTTATGGAAATATACCACAACTCAGACTGTGATATGGATGAGATGCAGCTATGTTATGATATGAACTGTAGTCTATGTTATGAACCGTAGTCTATGTTATGTCATGTTATGATATGAACTGTAGTCTATGTTATGTCAAGTTATGAATTGTAGTCTATGTTATGTTATGATATGAACTGTAGTCTATGTTATGAACCGTAGTCTATGTTATGTCATGTTATTATATGTTATGAACTGCAGTCTGTTATGTTATGTTATGAACTGTAGTCTATGTTATGTCATGTCATGATGTGAACATTAGTCTGTGTTATGTTATGATATGTTATGAACTGTAGTCTATGTTATGTCATGATATGAACTTTAGTCTGTGTCATGTTAAGATATGAACTGTAGTCTATGTTATGTCATGTTATATGTTATAAACTGTAGTCTATGTTATGTCATGTTGTATGTTATGAACTGTAGTCTATGTTATGTCATTTTATATGTTAGGAACTGTAGTCTATGTTATGTCATGTCATGATGTGAACATTAGTCTGTGTTATGTTATGTCATGTTATGAACTGTAGTCTATGTTATGTCATTTTATATGTTAGGAACTGTAGTCTATGTTATGTCATGTTATGAACTGTAGTCTATGTTATGTCATGTTATGTTATGAACTGTAATCTATGTTATGCCATGTTATATGTTATGAACTGTAGTCTATGTAATGTTATGAACTGTAGTCTATGTTATGCCATGTTATATGTTATGAACTGTAGTCTTTTATCTTATGTTATGAGCTGTAATCTATGTTATGCATTGTTATATGTTATGAACTGTAGTCTATGGTATGTCATGTTATATGTTATGAACTGTAGTCTATGTTATATGTTATGAACTGTAGTCTATGTTATGCCATGTTATATGTTATGAACTGTAGTCTATGTTATGTCATGTTATGAACTGTAGTCTATGTTATGTCATGTTATATGTTATGAACTGTAGTCTATGTTATGTCATGTTATGAGCTGTAGTCTATGTTATGTCATGTTATGAATTGTAGTCTATGTTATGTTATGAACTGTAGTCTATGTTATGACATGTTATATGTTATGAACTGTAGTCTATGTTATGTCATGTTATGAACTGTAGTCTATGTTATGTCATGTTATGAATTGTAGTCTATGTTATGTTATGATATGAACTGTAGTCTATGTTATGCCATGTTATATGTTATGAACTGTAGTCTATGTTATGTCATGTTATGAACTGTAGTCTATGTTACATGTTATGAACTTTAGTCTATGTTATACCATGTTATATGTTATGAACTGTAGTCTATGTCATGTTATATGTTATGAACTGTAGTCTATGCCATGTTATGAACTGTACTAATAACTGTTACTACTACATAATAACACAGGGTTGTGCATTGTTATATGTTATGAACTGTAGTCTATGTTATGTCATGCTTTATGTTATGAACTGTAGTCTATGTTATGTCATGTTGTATGTTATGAACTGTAGTCTATATTATGTCATGTTATATGTTATATACTGTAGTCTATGTTATGCATTGTTATATGTTATGAACTGTAGTCTTTGTCATGTTATATGTTATGAACTGTAGTCTATGTTATATGTTATGAACTGTAGTCTATGTTATGCCATGTTATATGTTATGAACTGTAGTCTATGTTATGTCATGTTATGAACTGTAGTCTATGTTATGTCATGTTATATGTTATGAACTGTAGTCTATGTTATGTCATGTTATGAATTGTAGTCTATGTTATGTTATGATATGAACTGTAGTCTATGTTATGTCATGTTATATGTTATGAACTGTAGTCTATGTTATGTCATGTTATGAACTGTAGTCTATGTTATGTCATGTTATGAATTGTAGTCTATGTTATGTTATGATATGAACTGTAGTCTATGTTATGCCATGTTATATGTTATGAACTGTAGTCTATGTTACATGTTATGAACTTTAGTCTATGTTATACCATGTTATATGTTATGAACTGTAGTCTATGTCATGTTATATGTTATGAACTGTAGTCTATGCCATGTTATGAACTGTACTAATAACTGTTACTACTACATAATAACACAGGGTTGTGCATTGTTATATGTTATGAACTGTAGTCTATGTTATGTCATGCTTTATGTTATGAACTGTAGTCTATGTTATGTCATGTTGTATGTTATGAACTGTAGTCTATATTATGTCATGTTATATGTTATATACTGTAGTCTATGTTATGCATTGTTATATGTTATGAACTGTAGTCTTTGTCATGTTATATGTTATGAACTGTAGTCGATGTTATGTTATATGTTATGAACTGTAGTCTATGTCATGTTATGAACTGTACTAATAACTGTTACTACTACATAATAACACAGGGTTGTCCAGGGAGATATCAGGACAGAGGACATAGAGCTCGCCAGCTTGTAATCCTATGTAACGGAAATGAGTTACCCCTGGTACGTTCAGCCGTTCATAAGGGGGAAATTAATGGGGAAATTATGGGGTTTTGGGATTAACACAAATACGGTCTGAGGTTAATACCAGTTTAGGATATTTTATTAAGTTTATTAGGTTTTGGTTCTATAAGGTAATATCAGTCAGTTAACGGAAAGTATTCAGACCCCTTGACTTTTTCCACATTTTGGTACGTTGCATCCATTCTAAAATGGATGAAAAATAAAACATTACAAATCCTCATCAATCTACATACAATTCAACATAATGACAGAGTGAAAACAGGTTTTTAGATTATTATTTTTTTGCAAATGTAATTAAAATAAAAACTGAAATATCTTATTTTATGTCAGTACTCAGACCCTTTGCTATGAGACTCAAAATTGAGCTCAGGTATCACGGCACAAGGCGAGACCCAGATGCAGACACAGGAAACAGATGGTTGGAGTCTTACAATGTTTAATAATCCAAAATGGGGAAGGCAAGAGAATGGTCGTGGACAGGTAAAAAGAGTCCAGGAGGTACCGAAGGGCAGGCAGATTCAAGGTCAGGGCAGGCAGATTCAAGGTCAGGGCAGGCAGATTCAAGGTCAGGGCAGACAGATTCAAGGTCAGGGCAGGCAGATTCAAGGTCAGGGCAGACAGATCATAGAAAAGGAGTACGGGGAAAAACAAGCTGGTTGACTAAACATACAAGACGAACTGGCACACAGACAGGAAACACAGGGATAAATACACTGGCACAGAGAGACAGGAAACACAGGGATAAATACACTGGTACAGAGAGAGGAAACAGGGATAAATACACTGGCACAGAGACAGGAAACACAGGGATAAATACACTGGCACAGAGAGACAGGAAACACAGGGATAAATACACTGGCACAGAGGGAGGAAACAGGGGTAAATACACTGGCACAGAGAGACAGGAAACACAGGGATAAATACACTGGTACAGAGAGACAGGAAACACAGGGATAAATACACTGGCACAGAGAAACAGGAAACACAGGGATAAATACACTGGCACAGAGAGACAGGAAACACAGGGATAAATACACTGGGGAAAATCAGCGACACCTGGAGGGGGAGGAGACAATCACGGGAACAGGTGAAACAGATCAGGGCGTGACACTCATCCTGTTTCCATTGATCATCTTTTTTTTAAAACTTGTTTTTCTTTTACCTTTATTTAACTTGGCAAGTCAGTTATGCACAAACTATTATTTACAATGACAGCCTTACCGGGGAACAGTTAGTTCCCTGCCTTGTTCAGGGGCAGAACGACAGATTTGTACCTTGTCAGCTCTGGGATTCGATCTTGCAACCTTTCGGTTACTAGTCCAAAGCTCTAACCTGCCGCCGAAAGAGCTCAGGACCTCAGACTGGGGCGAAGGTTCACTTTCCAACAGGATAACGACCCTAAGCAAACAGCCAAGACAACACAGGAGTTGCTTCGGGACAAGTCTCTGAATGACCTTGAGTGGCCCAGCCAGAGCCCGTACCAGAACCCGATCTAACATCTCTGGAGAGACCTGAAAATAGCTCTGCAGAGACTCCTGCGTCCAACCTGACAGAGCTTGAGAGGATCTGCAGAGAATAATGTGAGAAACTCCCCAAATACAGGTGTGCCAAGCTTGTAGCTTCATACCCAAGAAGACTTGAGGCTGTAATCGCTGCCATCTGAATATTTATGTAAATGTGATATTTCAGATTTTTTTATATATATTTATCTGTATCTGCAAACATTTCTAAAAACCTGTTTTTGCTTTGTCATTATGGGGTATTGTAATGTCATTATGGGGTATTGTGATGTCATTATGTGGTATTGTGATGTCATTATGAGGTTTTGTGATGTCATTATTGGGTACTGTGATGTCATTATGGGGTATTGTGATGTCATTATTGGGTACTGTGATGTCATTATAGGGTATTGTGTGTATATTGATGAGGGGAACATAAAAAAAAAATACATTTTAGAATAAGGCTTTAAGCTAACAAAATATGGAAAAAGTCAAGGGGTCTGAATACTTTCTGAAAAAGTGACGTTAGCTGATGGATATTATAAGATATCCTTAGCCTGTGTTTACCACAAACCTTATTTTCAGCGTTTATCCAAAAACCCTCCAAAAACCCCATTCATTTCGCCATAGACTTTGGCCAACAAGCCACGGCAGAGTTAATGCCTACAGAAAGATGATTAGTCTCTTATGTTATGCTATGCTGTTATTACCCTGTTATTATACTGTTATTACCCTGTTACTATGCTGTTATGAACTGTAGTCTATGTTATAAACTGTAGTCTGTTATAATCTGTAGTCTGTTTTGATACTGTAGTCTGTTATATTCTGTAGTCTGTTATAAACTGTAGTCTGTTATAATCTGTAGTCTGTTATATTCTGTAGTGTGTAATGAACTGTAGTCTGTGTTATGAACAGTAGTCTATGTTATGAACAGTAGTCTATGTTATAAAGTGTAGTCTATGTTATAAACTGTAGTCTATGTTATAAACTGTAGTCTGTTATAAACTGTAGTCTATGTTATAAACAGTAGTCTATGTTATGAACAGTAGTCTGTTATAAACTGTAGTCTGTTATAAACTGTAGTCTATGTTATAAACTGTAGTCTGTTATAAACTGTAGTCTATGTTATAAACTGTAGTCTATGTTATGAACAGTAGTCTATGTTATGAACTGTAGTCTATGTTATGAACAGTAGCCTATGTTATGAACAGTAGTCTATGTTATAAACTGTAGTCTGTTATAAACTGTAGTCTATGTTATGTACAGTTTTCTATGTTATAAACTGTAGTCTGTGTTGAACTGTAAAAGCTGTAATTCCTACATATAAGGTTTGTCCAGGGAGACATCAAGACAGAGGACTCTAAGAACATGTATTACCTCAAGAGGTTCATTATGGAGACACTGAAATGTGAGTAGCATTGGCTAATAACGCACACACTGTACGGTTTCGATCATGAACTCTGCGTTCAGTCTTTATCGTGCACTACTTTAGACCAGGGTCCACTTCCCTCTCCTTCTCTGCCTCTCTATATCCACCCATCCCTGTCCTCTTCCCCCACCCCCTCTCTTTGAACCCAAACATTTAACCCCAAAATAACCCCCTTTCTAGATCAGTGGTTCTCATATATCTCCTCGGTGACCCCCAGACGTTTCACAATTTAGCCCTGAACTAGGTGATCACCTGACCCTGAATACCTGACGAGGTTGAATCAGCCGTGCTAGCTCTGGGTCCGTACTCAGACGGCATCTCGGTGTTGAATCTTGATCATAGTGTTGAGAATAGAGACGTTTACTCCTACTCTGATGGTAAAAAAATACATTTAAAAAAAGCTATGCAAGAAACCTCTTCAGTTATAAAAGTAGCACCTAAATGGACAGATATTTCGAAGACCTCACGAGCCGTCCGAAGCAGTTTAAGAGTTACCCGCAGCTGTCTTGATAATAGAAAAATGCAGCGAGTCGGTGGTTCCTGCGCCGTAGACAGGCGATTGATTTAATATTTTAACACGATCAACCCATAAATCATCTAGACCGACATGCAACAGTACCTCTTGTAATTTTGACCCATCCCTGCTAGTGACGACCATACACACACACTACCGGTCAAAAAGATTTAGAACATCTACTCATTCAAGGGCTTTTCTTTATTTAAAAAAAAACTATTTTCTACATTGTAGAATAATAGTGAAGACATCAAAACGATGTATATTCCCAGTCACGTGAAATCAATAGATTAGAGCCTAGTGAATGTATTTCAAATGTACTGATTCCCTTGTATGAATTGTAACTCGGTAAAATCTTTGAAATTGTTGTATATTGCGTTTAATATTTTTTGTTCAGTATAACTAGCATCTCATTTCATACTGTTTATGCGACGATATTTTCTGAACTTGAACTTGTCGCCGTAGCGATCAAGTACGATGGGGTGAATGTGATTGGCTACACCCACTGGTCCCTGCTGGATGGGTTTGAATGGCACAGAGAGTATGATATACGCAGAGGCCTCTACTACGTCGACTTCAACACACACAACCTCAAGAGGAGGCCCAAGACCTCCGCCAACTTCTACAAGTCTGTTTTGGTTTCATTCATTTTTGGGGGGGATTGATTGGTTAGATGATACAATTAATAATTATGTTAATAGTGATGATGATGGTGACGATGGTGATGATGATGATGATGGTGATGATGATGGTGGTGATGATGGTGACGATGATGATGATGATGATGGTGATGATGATGGTGGTGATGATGATGGTGATGACGGTGATGATGATGATGATGGTTACAGGAAGTTGATCCAGAAGAATGGTTTTCCCCAGCTGCCTGAGAACAGACCAGCTCAGGGAGTTTTCCCCTGTGACTTCGCCTGGGGGGTGTCCGCCAACTCTATACAGGTCTGTGTGTGTGTGTGTGTGTGCGTGTGTGTGTGTCTGTGTGTGTGTCTGTGTGTGTGTGTGTGTCTGTGTGTGTGTCTGTGTCTGTGTGCGTGTGCGTGTGTGTGTGTGTGTGTGTGTGGGGGTACGTTTGTTGTGGGGCCAGGGTAGAACATGCAAAAGTTAGGTTGGCCAAGCACCAGTCTAAAGTCCCAAGGTGGAATGAACATGGAGGATTATAATGACAGTACTGAGGGTTAGAGTATTATAATGAGGGTTAGAGTATTATAATGAGGGTTAGAGTATTATAATGAGGGTTAGAGTATTATAATGAGGGTTAGGGTATTATAATGAGGGTTAGAGTATTATAATTAGGGTTGGGGTATTATAATGAGGGTTAGAGTATTATAATGAGGGTTGGAGTAGTATAATGAGGGTTAGGGTATTATAATGAGGGTTAGAGTATTATAATGAGGGTTAGAGTATTATAATGAGGGTTAGAGTATTATAATGAGGGTTAGAGTATTATAATGAGGGTTAGGGTATTATAATGAGGGTTAGAGTATTATAATTAGGGTTGGGGTATTATAATGAGGGTTAGAGTATTATAATGAGGGTTGGAGTATTATAATGAGGGTTAGGGTATTATAATGAGGGTTAGAGTATTATAATGAGGGTTAGAGTATTATAATGAGGGTTAGGGTATTATAATGAGGGTTAGAGTATTATAAGTAGGGTTGGGGTATTATAATGAGGGTTAGAGTATTATAATTAGGGTTGGAGTATTATAACGAGGGTTAGAGTATTATTATGAGGGTTGGAGTATTATAATGAGGGTTAGGGTATTATAATGAGGGTTAGAGTATTATAATTAGGGTTGGGGTATTATAATGAGGGTTAGAGTATTATAATTAGGGTTGGGGTATTATAATGAGGGTTAGAGTATTATAATTAGGGTTGGGGTATTATAATGAGGGTTAGAGTATTATAATTAGGGTTGGAGTATTATAATGAGGGTTAGAGTATTATAATGAGGGTTGGAGTATTATAATGAGGGTTAGATTATTATAATGAGGGTTAGAGTATTATAATGAGGGTTGGAGTATTATAATGAGGGTTAGAGTATTATAATGAGGGTTGGAGTATTATAATGAGGGTTAGAGTATTATAATGAGGGTTGGGGTATTATAATGACAGTACTGAGGGTTGGGGTATTATAATGAGGGTTGGAGTATTATAATGAGGGTTGGAGTATTATAATGAGGGTTGGTGTATTATAATGAGGGTTGGAGTATTATAATGAGGGTTGGTGTATTATAATGAGGGTTGGGGTATTATAATGACAGTACTGAGGGTTGGGGTATTATAATGAGGGTTGGTGTATTATAATGAGGGTTGGAGTATTATAATGAGGGTTGGTGTATTATAATGAGGGTTGGGGTATTATAATGAGGGTTGGTGTATTATAATGAGGGTTGGGGTATTATAATGACAGTACTGAGGGTTGGGGTATTATATAATGACAGTACTGAGGGTTGGGGTATTATAATGAGGGTTGGAGTATTATAATGAGGGTTGGGGTATTATAATGACAGTACTGAGGGTTGGGGTATTATAATGAGGGTTGGAGTATTATAATGAGGGTTGGGGTATTATAATGACAGTACTGAGGGTTGGGGTATTATATAATGACAGTACTGAGGGTTGGGGTATTATATAATGACAGTACTGAGGGTTGGGGTATTATAATGAGGGTTGGGGTATTATATAATGACAGTACTGAGGGTTGGGGTATTTTATAATGACAGTAATGAGGGTTGGGGTATTATATAATGACAGTACTGAGGGTTGGGGTATTATAATGAGGGTTAGAGTATTATAATGAGGGCTGGGGTATTATATAATGACAGTACTGAGGGTTGGGGTATTATAATGAGGGTTGGGGTATTATAATGAGGGTTGGGGTATTATAATGAGGGTTTGGGTATTATAATGAGGGTTGGGGTATTTTAATGAGGGTTGGGGTATTTTATAATGACAGTAATGAGGGTTGGGGTATTTTATAATGACAGTACTGAGGGTTGGGTTATAATATAATGACAGTAATGAGGGTTGGGGTATTTTATAATGACAGTACTGAGGGTTGGGTTATAATATAATGACGGTACTCAGGGTTGGGGTATTATAATGAGGGTTAGAGTATTATAATGAGGGTTGGGGTATTATAATGAGGGTTGGGGTATTTTATAACGAAGGTACTCAGGGTTGGGGTATTATAATGAGGGTTGGGGTATTATAATGAGGGTTGGGGTATTTTATAACAACGGTACTCAGGGTTGGGGTATTATAATGAGGGTTGGGGTATTATAATGAGGGTTGGGGTATTATAATGAGGGTTGGGGTATTATAATGAGGGTTTGGGTATTATAATGAGTTTTGGGGTATTATAATGAGGGTTGGGGTATTATAATGAGGGTTGGGGTATTTTATAATGACATTACTGAGGGTTGGGGTATTATAATGAGGGTTGGGGTATTTTATAACAATGGTACTCAGGGTTGTGGTATTATAATGAGGGTTGGGGTATTTTATAACAACGGTACTCAGGGTTGCATCAGTCTGTGGCGCCAGTACAGCAAACAGCAGCAGACTGCTCCAGTAAACCCGTAGCTACATATCAACCTCACTGAAACTGCCACAAGTTCAAGTTCATCCTGGAGTTAATGTTTGCTCAAATATCTAGTTAAATATCTAGTTAAATATCTAGTTATAAAGGGACACATAGTTTTTTTTAATGCTTGGTCATCGCATCTTTTACACATTGAACTTTCTGTTTTAGAAAAAAAAACATGTAACTGTAAAAAGTATGTTTCAAAACCTCTCTGGGATTGTAGAGGTGTGACGTTCGTTGCCTTGGATACAAGCCTCGGCTCAATGGTTATTATTAAACATATATCAAACATTATATTATATTATATTTAACACGGGTGATTTTCTACAAATTGGACACGGTCATAAGGGGGATTTGAACCTACGACCCTGTGGTTATAGTCCATTGCTGACCTCACTACCTACTAAGGCAGAAAGTAGATGTCATTTCTAACCCGGATCGGGACCTCCTGTGTGTAACTAAAATCATAGAATTACAAATATAAATCCATGTTAAGTCATTTAACTTTTTACACTGTGTTACCTTTTATTGTGGCAAAAACACAACCGGTCGTTTTCATCTGACTGTCAAATAAATCACTTCAAAGGTCTCCCTTTCCTAGGCTTCGTTCGTCCACTCGCAACATATTTCCCGGCTTCCAAACAAGCGAGTTGAAAATAGAAAGAAAGAGACATCTTTTAAAGTCTAAGGACATTTGGCCATCGTTGATTGGTCAGAATTTATGCGTCCGATCATGTCGGCCAATCATCTCTGCCTTTGTTCCCGTTGAACCACATGGCATTTCGGAGCGTAGGCTCTACCACCTGTTTTCAAGTCCGTTCGCTCACATGTTTTTCATGCCTCTGACATGCGGTAATGATAAATAATGGTGATTAGCCGACAGTTTTCATGACATTTCAGTATTAATTATAGTGATTGGCTTATGTTTTACCGGTAGGATGTACCCCGACTATACTGGACCGTACCACCTTACATTCAACCCTGGTATTTATTTTACAGAGACACCATACTGGACCGTACCACCTTACATTCAACCCTGGTATTTATTTTACTGAGACACCATA
Source organism: Oncorhynchus clarkii lewisi (assembly GCF_045791955.1). Classification (NCBI taxonomy): domain Eukaryota; kingdom Metazoa; phylum Chordata; class Actinopteri; order Salmoniformes; family Salmonidae; genus Oncorhynchus; species Oncorhynchus clarkii. The sequence goes on from NW_027261005.1 coordinate 348,457, forward strand.
CCGGACCGTACCACCTTACATTCAACCCTGGTATTTATTTTACTGAGACACCATACTGGACCGTACCAACTTACATTCAACCCTGGTATTTATTTTACTGAGACACCATACTGGACCTTACCACCTTACATTCAACCCTGGTATTTATTTTACTGAGACACCATACTGTACCGTACCACCTTACAGTCAAACCTGGTATTTATTTTACTGAGACACCATACCGGACCGTACCACCTTACATTCAACCCTGGTATTTATTTTACTGAGACACCATACTGGACCGTACCACCTTACATTCAACCCTGGTATTTATTTTACAGAGACACCATACTGGACCGTGCCACCTTACATTCAACCCTGGTATTTATTTTACTGAGACACCATACTGGACCGTACCACCTTACATTCAACCCTGGTATTTATTTTACTGAGACACCATACTGGACCGTACCACCTTACATTCAACCCTGGTATTTATTTTACTGAGACACCATACTGGACCGTACCACCTTACATTCAACCCTGGTATTTATTTTACTGAGACACCATACTGGACCGTACCACCTTACATTCAACCCTGGTTTTTATTTTACTGAGACACCATACTGGACCGTACCACCTTACATTCAACCCTTGTATTTATTTTACTGAGACACCATACTGGACCGTACCACCTTACATTCAACCCTGGTATTTATTTTACAGAGACACCATACTGGACCGTACCACCTTACATTCAACCCTGGTATTTATTTTACAGAGACACCATACTGGACCGTACCACCTTACATTCAACCCTGGTATTTATTTTACTGAGACACCATACTGGACCGTACCACCTTACATTCAACCCTGGTATTTATTTTACAGAGACACCATACTGGACCGTACCACCTTACATTCAACCCTGGTATTTATTTTACTGAGACACCATACTGGACCGTACCACCTTACATTCAACCCTGGTATTTATTTTACTGAGACACCATACTGGTCCGTACCACCTTACATTCAACCCTGGTATTTATTTTACTGAGACACCATACTGGACCGTACCACCTTACATTCAACCCTGGTATTTATTTTACTGAGACACCATACTGGACCGTACCACCTTACATTCAACCCTGGTTTTTATTTTACTGAGACACCATACTGGACCGTACCACCTTACATTCAACCCTGGTATTTATTTTACTGAGACACCATACTGGACCGTACCACCTTACATTCAACCCTGGTATTTATTTTACAGAGACACCATACTGGACCGTACCACCTTACATTCAACCCTGGTATTTATTTTACTGAGACACCATACTGGACCGTACCACCTTACATTCAACCCTGGTATTTATTTTACTGAGACACCATACTGGACCGTACCACCTTACATTCAACCCTGGTATTTATTTTACAGAGACACCATACTGGACCGTACCACCTTACATTCAACCCTGGTATTTATTTTACTGAGACACCATACTGGACCGTACCACCTTACATTCAACCCTGGTATTTATTTTACTGAGACACCATACTGGACCGTACCACCTTACATTCAACCCTGGTTTTTATTTTACTGAGACACCATACTGGACCGTACCACCTTACATTCAACCCTTGTATTTATTTTACTGAGACACCATACTGGACCGTACCACCTTACATTCAACCCTGGTATTTATTTTACAGAGACACCATACTGGACCGTACCACCTTACATTCAACCCTGGTATTTATTTTACAGAGACACCATACTGGACCGTACCACCTTACATTCAACCCTGGTATTTATTTTACTGAGACACCATACTGGACCGTACCACCTTACATTCAACCCTGGTATTTATTTTACAGAGACACCATACTGGACCGTACCACCTTACATTCAACCCTGGTATTTATTTTACTGAGACACCATACTGGACCGTACCACCTTACATTCAACCCTGGTATTTATTTTACTGAGACACCATACTGGTCCGTACCACCTTACATTCAACCCTGGTTTTTATTTTACTGAGACACCATACTGGACCGTACCACCTTACATTCAACCCTGGTATTTATTTTACTGAGACACCATACTGGACCGTACCACCTTACATTCAACCCTGGTATTTATTTTACTGAGACACCATACTGGACCGTACCACCTTACATTCAACCCTGGTTTTTATTTTACTGAGACACCATACTGGACCGTACCACCTTACATTCAACCCTGGTATTTATTTTACTGAGACACCATACTGGACCGTACCACCTTACATTCAACCCTGGTATTTATTTTACAGAGACACCATACTGGACCGTACCACCTTACATTCAACCCTGGTATTTATTTTACAGAGACACCATACTGGACCGTACCACCTTACATTCAACCCTGGTATTTATTTTACTGAGACACCATACTGGACCGTACCACCTTACATTCAACCCTGGTTTTTATTTTACAGAGACACCATACTGGACCGTACCACCTTACATTCAACCCTGGTTTTTATTTTACAGAGACACCATACTGGACCGTACCACCTTACATTCAACCCTGGTCAGCAGAAGAATACACATAGTTACTACTCTTAATAATAAACAGAACGAGCCACATGGACACATAGCCTTTGCTCACTAAGAAAAACAACACACAATCACTACACATTATTTGTTTGCCCCCATTGGCCTCCTCTTGCGTGCTCTTGTATGTGACACAGAGTCACACCGAGTCACAGTTTATATTTGCTTACACAAGTGGTAGATGCCAGCTGGAAGTTACCATGGTGACAGGGTAACCTTTGCCCTTAAGAAAGAACAGATCAAGATAAACCTGACCAACCACAGTGTGTGTGTGCCTCTGTGTGTTTTCTGTGTGTTTGTGTTTATGTGTTTGTCTGTTTGTGTTTATGTGTGTGTGTGTGTGTGTGTTTGTGTTTATGTGTGCTTGTGTTTGTGTGTTTATGTGTGTGTGTGTGTTTATATGTGTGTGTGTGTGTGTGTGTTTATATGTGTGTGTATGTGTGTTTATATGTCTGTTTGTGTGTGTGTGTGTGTGTGTGTGTGTGTGTTTATTTGTGTGTGTTTATATGTGTGTGTGTGTGTGTGTTTATATATGTGTGTGTGTGTTTAAATGTGTGTGTGTGTGTGTGTGTGTGTGTTTATATGTGTGTGTTTGTGTGTTTATATGTCTGTTTGTGTGTGTGTGTGTGTGTGTGTGTGTGTTTATATGTCTGTTTGTGTGTGTGTGTGTGTGTTTATATGTGTGTGTGTGTGTGTGTGTGTTTATATATGTGTGTGTGTGTGTTTAAATATGTGTGTGTGTGTGTGTGTGTGTGTGTGTGTCCAGGTGGAGACCACCCCCACCCAGTTTGTAGATCCCAGTGTGTACGTATGGAACATCACAGGCAACGGGGAGCTGAGGAGGTTAGAGGGGTTCCAGGCCCCGCCGCTCCGCAGGGCACAGCACTGTGCCGACTACGCCACCATCCGCCAGCAGGTCGGAGATCTTCTCCACGTTTATGCACAAAACAAATTACAACGATATGGTGTGAAAGTAATCTCCACCCCCCCCACCCCCACCCCCCCTCAGGTGGAAGAGATTCGTCGTGTGGGAGTCAACCACTTCCACTTCTCTCTCAACTGGTCCTCCCTGGTGCCCAGCGGCAACGTGACTCAGCCCAACACTACCTTACTAGGGTACTGTAGTCAGTCTCCTCTAGTCTCCTCTAGTAGTCAGTCTGTAGTCAGTCTCCTCTAGTAGTCAGTCTGTAGTCAGTCTCCTCTAGTCTCCTCTTGTAGTCAGTCTGTATTCAGTCTGTAGTCAGTCTCCTCTAGTCTCCTCTAGTAGTCAGTCTGTAGTCAGTCTCCTCTAGTCTCCTCTTGTAGTCAGTCTGTATTCAGTCTGTAGTCAGTCTCCTCTAGTCTCCTCTAGTAGTCAGTCTCCTCTAGTCTCCTCTAGTAGTCAGTCTCCTGTAGGCTCCTTTAGTAGTCAGTCTCCTCTAGTCTCCTCTAGTAGTCAGTCTCCTCTAGTAGTCAGTCTCCTCTAGTCTCATCTAGTAGTCAGTCTCCTCTAGTCTCCTCTAGTAGTCAGTCTCCTCTAGGCTCCTTTAGTAGTCAGTCTCCTCTAGTCTCCTCTAGTAGTCAGTCTCCTCTAGTAGTCAGTCTCCTCTAGTAGTCAGTCTCTTCTAGTCTCCTCTAGTAGTCAGTCTCCTCTAGGTTCCTTTAGTAGTCAGGCTCCTCAAGTAGTCAGTCTTCTCTAGTCTCCTCTAGTAGTCATTCTCCTCTAGTAGTCATTCTTCTCTAGTCAGTCTCCTCTAGTAGTCAGTCTCCTCTAGTAGTCAGTCTCCTCTAGTCTCCTCTAGTAGTCAGTATCCTCTAGTAGTCAGTCTCCTCTAGTCTCCTCTAGTAGTCAGACCCCTCTAGTAGTCAGTCTCCTCTAGTAGTCAGACTCCTCTAGTAGTCAGTCTCCTCTAGTCTCCTCTAGTAGTCAGTCTCCTCTAGTCTCCTCTAGTAGTCAGTCTCCTCTATTCTCCTCTAGTAGTCAGTCTCCTCTAGGCTCCTCTAGTAGTCAGTCTCCTCTAGTAGTCAGTCTCCTCTAGTAGTCAGTCTCCTCTAGTAGTCAGTCTCCTCTAGTAGTCAGTCTCCTCTAGTCAGTCTCCTCTAGTCAGTCTCCTCTAGTAGTCAGTCTCCTCTAGTAGTCAGTCTCCTCTCTCTCCTCTAGTAGTCAGTCTCCTCTAGTAGTCAGTCTCCTCTAGTAGTCAGTCTCCTCTAGTAGTCAGTCTCCTCTAGTAGTCAGTCTCCTCTAGTCAGTCTCCTCTAGTCAGTCTCCTCTAGTAGTCAGTCTCCTCTAGTAGTCAGTCTCCTCTCTCTCCTCTAGTAGTCAGTCTCCTCTAGTAGTCAGTCTCCTCTAGTTGTCAGACTCCTCTAGTCTCTAGACCTCCATCCATTCTGTTTATTATTATAATTATTATAATATTACAGAACTGTACTGGACAAAAACAAATATATATAAATGCTATAAGTTAAATTTCAATAAAAGGAAATCAGTCATAAATAAATTCATTAGGTACTAATCAGTGGATTACGTCACATGACTTGACAGGGGCGCAATCAGAATTAGTTTCCCCACAAAAGGGCTTCATTACAGACAGAAAAAACAACAACTCCTCCGTTTCATCAGCTGTCCGGGGGGGTTGGTCTCAGATGATCCCTCAGGGGGAGAGGCCGGATGTAGAGGTCCTGGTGGTTGGTCTCAGATGATCCCTCAGGGGGAGAGGCCGGATGTGGAGGTCCTGGTGGTTGGTCTCAGATGATCCCTCAGGGGGAGAGGCCGGATGTAGAGGTCCTGGTGGTTGGTCTCAGATGATCCCTCAGGGGGAGAGGCCGGATGTAGAGGTCCTGGTGGTTGGTCTCAGATGATCCCTCAGGGGAAGAGGCCGGATGTGGAGGTCCTGGTGGTTGGTCTCAGATGATCCCACAGGTGAAGAGGCCGGATGTAGAGGTCCTGGTGGTTGGTCTCAGATGATCCCTCAGGGGGAGAGGCCGGATGTAGAGGTCCTGGTGGTTGGTCTCAGATGATCCCTCAGGGGAAGAGGCCGGATGTAGAGGTCCTGGTGGTTGGTCTCAGATGATCCCTCAGGGGAAGAGGCCGGATGTGGAGGTCCTGGTGGTTGGTCTCAGATGATCCCTCAGGGGGAAAGGCCGGATGTGGAGGTCCTGGTGGTTGGTCTCAGATGATCCCTCAGGAGAAGAGGCTGGATGTGGAGGTCCTGGTGGTTGGTCTCAGATGATCCCTCAGGGGGAGAGGCCGGATGTGGAGGTCCTGGGGGTTGGTCTCAGATGATCCCTCAGGTGAAGAGGCCGGATGTAGAGGTCCTGGGGGTTGGTCTCAGATGATCCCTCAGGGGAAGAGGCCGGATGTGGAGGTCCTGGTGGTTGGTCTCAGATGATCCCTCAGGGGGAAAGGCCGGATGTGGAGGTCCTGGTGGTTGGTCTCAGATGATCCCTCAGGGGAAGAGGCCGGATGTGGAGGTCCTGGTGGTTGGTTTGTGAGAAATAATATTTTTGTGCGTATGGAACATTTCTGGGATCTTTTATTTCAGTTCATGAAACATGGGACCAACACTTTACATGTTGCATTTATATTTTTGTTCAGTGTAGGATATCTGATTCAACTTGTCAACTAGTTATCAAACTGTAAATAGATTAATCAGGTGTGCTAGTTCAGGGTGGCAAGTAAATTGTAAAATGTCTGTAGGTGCCTGAGGAGAGGTTTGAAAAAGGTCTGATTAATTATTAAACATAACTAAACTGGATTAATTACTGCCTGCTTGGTCTCCATCATTCCAGGTACAAGTGCATGAGTAAAAACATGGAATGGAGTTCTGAGTGTATCGGTTAACAGTGTGATGAGAACTCGGACTGGACTAACAGTAATGTTCACTATGTTCCAGGTACTACCGCTGCTTTACGAGCCAGCTGCACCAGGCTAACATCACGTCCATGGTCACCCTGTGGCACCACACACGCCAGCGCTCCAGCCTGCCAGCCCCGATGGAGGCAGCCGGAGGCTGGTTCAACAGGTTGGTACCACACGCCACACACACACACGCCACACACACACGCCAGCGCTCCAGCCTCCCAGCCCCCCGTGGAGGTTGATACTACCAGAACCAAATCTCTAGTGAGATGTTAAGCTCGTGGAGGAAACAAGGCGGAGCCTCTTTTGTAGCAGACAAGTCGTCGTCGTGGTGATAACTAGCATGATCCAAACATTGGGTTCTATTCAATCAGATCCGCTTTAGTGGAGGTGGAACTGCATCAGAGCTGTCAAATCTACAAGTGGCTCTGTATTTATATATTATAAATATATATATATTATATACATATATATACATTATAATATATACATTATACATTGACTCCACGGAGTCACATTGACAGAATTCCCTGTGTGTGTGTGTGTGTGTGTGTGTGTGTGTGTGTGTGTGTGTGTACCTTGACTCCACGGAGTCACATTGACAGAATTCCCTGTGTGTGTGTGTGTGTGTGTGTGTGTGTGTGTGTGTGTGTACCTTGACTCCACGGAGTCACATTGAGAGAATTCCCTGTGTGTGTGTGTGTGTGTGTGTGTGTGTGTGTGTGTGTACCTTGACTCCACGGAGTCACATTGAGAGAATTCCCTGTGTGTGTGTGTGTGTGTGTGTGTGTGTGTGTGTGTGTGTGTGTGTGTGTGTACCTTGACTCCATGGAGTCACATTGACAGAATTCCCTGTGTGTGTGTGTGTGTCTGTGTGTGTGTGTGTGTGTGTGTGTGTGTGTGTGTGTGTGTACCTTGACAGAATTCCCATGCCTCCTTCTTTTTTAGTTTGAACACTCTAATGTGAGATGTGATCTACACCTCGATCAGGCTGATAGAAATACTCATTATTTAGTTATTAAATTATTTTCTATTTGAGCGTCATTATTTCTATAATAGCCTACACTCTTAGAAAGATGCTATCTAGAACCTTAAAGGATTATTCGGCTGTCCCCATAGGAGAACCCTTCGAAGAACCCTTTTAGGTTCCAGGTAGAATCATTTTTGGGTTCCCATGTAAAAACCCACATGGAACCCCAAAAAGAGTTCTACCTGGAACCCCCACAAAAAAAAAAGAGTTCACCTATGAGGACAACCGAAGAACCCTTTCGGAACCCCTTCGAAGAGTGTACACTTCCTCGTCCTGAACTTCTAACGCGACCTGGTGTTGCATTGTTTACACTGATCAAGAGCAGCTGTTCAGCGATTTGACCTCCGACCTCGGACACCGCCAAAACATCAGCAACGCGGGTAGTAACTTGGTATCCGAGTCGTTAGTTCTATAGCCACTTCAGCCCGGGGACAAGGGAGTGACCACGCCCATAAGTGGATTCGGCCTTACTGAATACCTCAATGACTTTCTACGTGGCACCGTCATAGGATACCACCTTTCCAACAAGTCAGTTTTGCTAGAGGTGCCCCGTTGTTGCTCCTGGAAACAACAATGGCTCAGCCGTGAAGTGCTTATGCCACACAAGCTCAGAGAATGGGACCGTCGAGTGCTGAAGCGATGCGGTCCTTGGTTGCAAGACTCACTACCGAGTTCCAAACTACCTCTGGAAGCAACGTCAGCACAAGAAGTGTTCGTCGGGATCTTCGTTAAATGGGTTTCCATGGCCGAGCAGCTGCACACAAGCCTAAGATCCCCATGAGCAATGCCAAGCATCGGCTGGAGTGGTGTAAAGCTCGCCGCCATTGGACTCTGGAGCAGTGGAAACGTGTTCTCTGGAGTGATGAATCGTGCTTCACCAATGGATGCCAGGAGAACGCTGCCTGCCCTAATGCATAGTGCCAACTGTAAAGTTTGGTGGTGGAGGAATAATGATCTGGGGCTGTTTTTCATGGTTCGGGCTAGGCCCCTTAGTTCCAGTGAAGGGAGATCTTAACACTACAGCATACAATAACATTCTAGACAATGTTGTGCTTCCAACTTTGTGGCAATTTGGGGAAGGCCCTTTCCTGCTTCAGCATGACAATTCCCCCATGTACCCATCGAACACCTTTGGGATGAATTGGAACGGCGACTGCGAGCCAGGACTAATCGCCCAACATCGTGTCCCGACCTCACGAATGCTCTTGTGGCTGAATGGAGGTCGGGAATGGAAGTCCCAGCAGCAATGTTCCAACATCTAGTGGAAAGCCTTTCCAGAAGAGTTGAGGCTGTTATAGCAGCAATGTTCCAACATCTAGTGGAAAGCCTTTCCAGAAGAGTTGAGGCTGTTATAGCAGCAATGTTCCAACATCTAGTGGAAAGCCTTCCCAGAAGAGTGGAGGCTGTTATAGCAGCAATGTTCCAACATCTAGTGGAAAGCCTTCCCAGAAGAGTGGATTCTGTTATAGCAGCAATGTTCCAACATCTAGTGGAAAGCCTTCCCAGAAGAGTGGAGCAGCAAAGAGGGGATCAACTCCATATTAATGCCCTTGAGTTTTGGAATGAGACGTTCGACGAGCAGGTGTCCACATA